>NC_057420.1:4692925-4995579 GCF_019320065.1 Cervus canadensis
GTGCTGGGTGTTTGTTGCTGTGCTTGCTTTTCTCTGGTTTTAGGGTTTGTGGGCTACTTTCTATTTTCTGTGCTTGAACTTCTTGGTGTGGTGGCTTCTCTTGTGGGGAAGCATGGGCTCTAGGCACTTGGGCTCCAGTAACTGTGCAAGGGCCTAATTGTTCCATGGCATGTGGGATCTTCCCAGATCAGGGATTGAACCCATGTCTCCTTCATTGGCAGGCAGATTCTTAACCACTCTACCACCAAGGAAGTCATTCCCCTGCCTACTTAAAAAAAAAAAAAAGACTAAAAACCTGTTTAGTAAATTTTCAGGAGTCTGAGCTCTGAGGTCAGCATCTGTGGTGTCATTCTCCAAAAGGCTTCAGATGCTGGTTGGGCTCATGAATCTGGTGACAAGGTGAGTCTGGTGGCTGAAGACAGGCTGGGTCTCTGGTGCTCTGCCCTCACCTACTCACCCAGGGCCTCTGAGCCCTGGTAGCCAAACAGAGCAATGTACAGGTGGGGCTGATACAGCTGTGGGACTGCAGTGGTCAGAGTGGAGGGTTTGAGGGAGGCAGCTGGCTCTCCTGCCCCTGTGACTGCTGCTGTCCTGTGTCCCTGTGCAGGGCAGTCACAGTGTCAGGTGAGTCCTGGCAGCAGTTGGGGGGACAAGATGGGACCTCAGACAGCTTACATTCCCACTCCACCCACCCCCCTCCCTGCCCAATGCCACTTCAGATCTTGGCTTGTGGCTGCTGGCAGCTCCCAGGGTTGGGAGGTTGTGTAAAGCACCAGCCCCATTGCTCAAGGTCAGCTGAGACCTCAAGTTCTGGGGTCACACACCATCCCTGCCACCATCCAGGTCATCCCACTTCAGGGCGTGGGGCTGTGGGTGATGGGGGATTTAGGGGGTATTGTGGGCTGGCCCAAGAGTCAGCTTTTCAAGGGGAGGGGCGGGGAATGGAGGGGTAGGGAGGAAGAAGCTTTGAAAAATGCTCAGGTTTCCAGGGGATTGCAGGCTCAGTTCTGGCGGGAGGCGCAGGTGAGAAGCCCCTGCAAGTTTCTGGGTCCTCACCGTATTTCAGTTGAAGCCATTCTGCCTGCACCATGACCCCTTAGTAAAGCCACAGAAGATGCGGAGTTTACCTGGCTTCTCTTCCTATAAGGAAACCAAGCCACAGACAAACGTTTTCCTTAAGAAAGCATGAAAGAAATGAGAAAATAGTGGGTAGTTATTACTGACACGGTTCACATAGAGGCGCTTCACAAGCCTGGAACAGGGAGAAAACTGAGGGCCGTCGCACCCAGTGCTGGAGTTTGCACCTCCACCCCCACCTCCACCACGTGGCTCACTCTCCCCTTCTGGTGACTGGGTGACTTCAGCTTCCTGAACACATCCTGGAAGGATCAGGAAGGGAAGAGGTCATTCACAGCGTGATCGACTGTTAAGAATGCCATTGCCTCCACTCTGTGTCAGAGCTCAGTTCTGGGTCTAAGCTAGCATGGCTTCCTGGTGCGGTCACCACCTTCACTCACCTGGGGGGCAGGGCTTTGCGGCCCCCTTGTCCCCATGTGCATCCTGGTCACTCCTGGGACCCGTGCTGTGTGCATCTGCTCTGCTCACAGCACACCCTATGGTCCATCAGACTTCAATCATGAAAGGCAAGTGTAAGGATGAGCCATTCCATAGGTAAGAATTTCAAGGTTGTGACAGCATTGACCAGAGCACATGGGCACAGGTACAAGGCCCATGCATTAGAAAAGCTGCCGTGTGGGCTTCAAGGACCCTCCATGTGGGGGCTTGGGATTGGGGCCGGACAGGGATTTCCTGCACACGCGGCTCCAGGCTCTGTTCTCGGCAGGGTGGACAACTGTCAGCTGACAGTTGAGCGGCTCTAGGGCTACCCAGCTCAGCGGGAATGGCAGTTGTGGAAAGGGAGGTCACCCTCTCTTAGTACCCCTGACCTCACATCCCCTCATCAGGGCAGCTGAGAGCCTAAACAGCCCCTTGCTTGGCTAGCTCTGAAGACACGGAAGGTGTGGTATCTGAAGGACATGCAGAAAACAAAGTTCTGTAAAGCAATTATCCTTCAATTAAAAAATAAATTAAAAAATATATAAACCCCACAAACAAGAGCAAAGGTGGGGCTTGCGTTCTCGGCCAGCCTCTGCTAGATTCTGCCTATGCTTATGCAAAAGAACAAAATGCTGACACTCCCACCCTGTATCACATATGAGAATAGAGACGCAGAAAAGTTGAACATCTTGCCCTGGTTACACAGCTGCTGAAGGCAGGGCTGAGAACTGGACTCCTGTAGCTGAATCTGGAGTACAGATGCTGTGATGACCCTGAGGGAGCGGCAAAGACAGAGTGATGGAGACCAGATGCCCCAGACTGAGCCAGGGATACACACATGAGTGCGCGCACGCATACACACACGTGTGCACACACACACACGCGCAAACACACACACACACGAGCACGTGGCCTTCATCTTTGATGCTACAGAAGTCAGAGGACACAAGAGGGCAACAAGGAGAGGTCAAAGGAAGGTCAATGTCTATTAGGAGGAGAAGCCACACTTCCCAGGAGGCCAGGGAATTCTCTTCCCTGATGAGTCTGTCTCAAACCCTAGATGCTTCTCCCTGGACTGAGTAACTGACTGTCCAGCGACCTAACTGATTTGGCTTTAGAATTATCCTTCCCAGAGGTTCAGCTTACCACGGGACCCCACTTGCTGTCAGCTAACAAGGGCGGGAATGAGTATGTAGTCGGGGACTCAGATTTTGTTGTAGAGCAAAATTTATTAGAAAAGGAGTACAAAAAACCATGAAGGCATTGGACATGAAATCTCCAGAACACTTAAAAAAACCTTGTGCTGTTTATTACTCCTCTCCTGTCACGAAAGTGGAAGGCTATTTAATCAATAATTCTGTGCTTATCACACGCTTTCTTTAAGAATATCAATTTTATATATTTTATTTATTGGCTGTGCTGGTATCTTAAGTTCAGCATGTGGGAGCTAGTTCCCCAATTGGATATTGCAAGGTAGGTCTTTCTCATTGGAGCTTAGCCACTGGACAACCTGGTAAGTCCTCCTCAATTTTTGAGGGAGTTTATAATGTCATAGACCGTCCTCTGACCCCTTAGAGGAGAACTGTCTGTCTTAGCCCATCCTGTGGCTAAGATGTGAATTATTGGTCATGACTCACTCAACCTCCAGGCAAACATGAGGCTTCTCCCCTGTGTGTAGCTTCTGTTGTCTGATGAGGTGGGACTTCTGACTGAAACCTTGCCCACATTCCCCACAAATATGAGGCTTCGCCCCTGTGTGTGTGTTCTGGAGTCTGATGAGATTGGACGTCACACTGAAGCTTCAACCACACCCCCCACAAACAGGGCTTCTCCCCTGTGTGTCCCCTGGTCTCTAATGAGAACTTACTTCTACCTGAAGGTTCACCCACACTCCCTGCAAACATAGGGTTTCTCCCCGTTGTGTGTCCTCTGGTGTGTGAGGACACCTGACTTCTGACTGAAACGTCGCCCACACTCTCCACAAAAAGGGATTCTCCCCTGTGTGTTTCTTCTCTTGTCTGATGAGATGGGACTTTGGACTGAAACTTTGTCCACACTCACCACAAACATGGGGGTGCTCCCCTGTGTGTGTCTTCTGGAGTCTGATGAGATTGGACCTCACACTGAAGCTTCACCCACACCCCCCACAAACAGGGCTTCTCCCCTGAGTGTCGCTGGTCTCTAATGAGAACTGACTTCTAAATGAAGCTTCCCCCCACACTCCCTGCAAACATAGGGTTTCTCCTCTCTGTGTACTGTGGTGTGTGAGAACGCCTGACTTCTGACTGAGACTTCGCCCATACTATCTACAAACATAGGGCTTCTCCCTTGTATGTGTCTTCTGTTGTTTGATGAGATGGGACTTCTGACCGAAACTTTGCCAACATTCCCCACAAACATTGGGCTTGTCCCTTGTGTGTGTCTTCTGGAATCTGATGAGATTGGACCTCACATTGATGTTTCACCCACACCCCCCACAAACAGGGCTTTTCCCCTGTGTGTCCTCTGGTCTCTGAGAACTGACTTCAAACTGAATCTTCAACCACATCCCCTGGAAACATAGGGTATCTCCCCAGTGTGTGTCTTCGGTGTGTGATGATACCTGATTGCTGACTGAATATTTGCCCACATTTTCCACAAACATAAGGCTTCTCCCTTGTGTGTGTCTTGTGTTGTCTGATGAGATGGGACTTCTGATTGAAAGTTTGCCCACACTCCCCACAAACATGGGGCTTTCCCCCTGTGTGTGTCTTCTGGAGTCTGACGAGATTGGAACTCACACTGAAGCTTCACACGAACGCCCCCGAAACAGGGCTTTTCCTCTGTGTGTCCTCTGGTCTCTAACGAGAACTGACTTCTAACTGTAGTTTCAGCCACACTCCCTGCAAACATACAGTTTCTTCCCGGTGTATGTCCTCTGATGTCTGATGACACCTGACTTCTGACTGAAACTTTGCCCACACTCTCCACAAACATACGGCTTCTCCCCTGTGTGTCCTCTGGTCACTAATGAGAACTGACTGCTAACTGAAGCTTCACCCACACTCCATACAAACATAGGGTTCTCCCCAGTGTGTGTCCTCTAGTGTGTGATGACAGCTGACTTCTGACTGAAACTTTGCCCACACTCTCCACAAACATAGGGCTTTTACCCTGTGAGTGTCGTCTGTTGTCTAATGAGATGGGACTTCTGACTAAAACTTTGCCCACACTCCTCACAAACATGTGCTTCTCCCCTTTGTGTGTCTACTGTAGTCTGATGAGATTGGACCTCACACTGAAGATTCACCCACACCCCACAAAAGCAGGGCTTTTCCCCTGTGTGTCCTCTGTTTTCCAATGAGAACTGACTTCTAACTGAAGATTCAGTCACACTCCCAGCAAACATAGGCTTTCTCCCTCCTGTGTTTCCTCTGGTGTGTGATGACACCTGACTTCTGACTAAAACTTAGCCCAAACTCTCCACAAACAGAGCTTGTCCCCTGTGTGTCTTGTGTTGTCTGATGAGATGGGACTTCTGACTGAACCTTTGCCCACACTCCCCACAAACATGGGGCTTGTCCCCTCTGTGTGTCTTCTGGAGTCTGATGAGATTGGACCTCACACGAAAGCTTCACCCACAACCCCCACAAACAGGGTTTCTCCCCTGTGTGTCCTCTGGCCTCTGAGAACTGACTTCTAAATGAATCATCACCCACAGTCCCTTCAAACATAGGGTTTCGCCCCAGTGTGTGTCCTCGGAGTGTGATGACACCTGATTTCAGACTGAATATTTGCCCACACTTTCCACAAACACAGGGCATCTCCCCTGTGTCTGTCTTGCGTTGTCTGATGAGATGGGATTTCTCCCTAAAACCTTGCCGACACTCCGCACAAACATGGGGTTTCCACCCTTGTGTTTCTTCTGGAGTCTGATGAGACTGGACCTCACACTGAAGCTTCACCCATACCCCCCACAAACAAAACTTCTCCCCTGTGTGTCTTCTGGTGACTAATGAGAACTGACTTCTAACTGAAGATTCAACACACTCCCTCAAACATAGGGCTTTTCCCCTGTGTGTGTCTTCTGAAGTCTGATGAGACTGGACCTCACACTGAAGCTTCACTCACACCCTCCCCCCCCAAACAGGACTTCTCTCCTGTGTGTCCTCTGGTCTTTAATGAGAACTGACTTCTAACCGAAGCTTCACGCACACTCCTTACAAACACAATTTCACCCTGGTGTGTGTGCTCGTGTGTGATGACAACTGACTTCTTAGTGAAACATTGCCCACACTCCCTACAAATATGGGGCTTCTCCCCTGTGTATCTTCTGATATCTAATGAGAACTGACATCTAACTGAAACCTCACCACACTCCCTAAAAACATAGGGCTTCTACCCTGTGTCTCCTCTAATATCTGAGTCCTGACTTCTACCTGAAGTTTCACCCACACTCCCTGCAAACACAGGGATTTCCCCAGTGTGTGTACTCTGGTGTGGATGACACCTGACCTCTAACTGAAGCTTCATCCACACTCCCTGCAAACATAGGGTTTCTCCACGTTGTGTGTCCTCTGGCTTGTGAAGACACCTGCTTTCTGACTGAAACTTTGCCCACACTCCCCACAAACATGGAGCTTCTCCTCCTCTGTGTGTGTCTTCTGGAGTCTGATGAGATTGGAACTCACTGAGGCTTCACCCACACCTCCCACAAACAGGGCATTACCCTGTGTGTGCTTTGGTCTGTGAGAAATGACTTCTACCTAAAGATTCAGCAACACTCCATGCAAACATATCGTTTCTACCCTCTGTGTGTACTCTGTTGTGTGAGGAGAGCTGGCTTCTGAGACTTCGCCCACAGTCTCCACAAACATGGGGCTTCTCCCCTGTGTGTGTCTTTTGTAAATTAATGAGATGGAAATTCTGACTGACACTTTGCCCACTCTCTACACAAACATAGGCCTTCTCCCCTGTGCGTGTCTTGTGTTTTCATGAGATGGGACTTCTCACTGAAAGCTTGCCCCCACTCCCCACAAACATGGGGCTTCTCCCCTGTGTGTGTCTTCTGGTGCCTGATGAAACTGGACCTCACACTGAAGCTTCGCCAACACGACTCAAAAACATGGCTTCACCCCTGTGTGTCCTCTGGTCTCTAATGAGAACTGACTTCTAACTGAAGCTTCACCCACACTCCCTACAAACAAATGGTGTCTCCCTGGTGTGTATCCTCTGCTGTGTGAGGACACCTGGCTTCTGACTGAAACTTCACCCACTCTCTCCACAAACATAGGGCTTCCTCCCTGTGTGTGTCTTTTCTGATGAGATGGGACCTCTGACTGAAATATTTCCCACACTCCACACAAACATAGGGCTTCTCCCCTGTGTGTGTCTTCTGGAGTCTGAGGAGACTGTACCTCACACTGAATATTCACCCACACCCTCCACAAACAGGCCTTCTCCCCTGACTGTCGCTGGTCTCTAATGAGAACTGAATTCTAACTGAAGCTTTAGCCACACTCCCTACAAACAGGGTTTCACCCCTCTGTGTGTACTCTGGTGTGTGAGGAAACCTAACTTCTGAGACTTCGCCCACACTCTCCACAAACTTGGGGCTTCTCCCCTGTGTGTGTCTTTTGTAAATTAACGAGATGGAAATTCTGACTGACACTTTGCCCACTCTCTACACAGAGGCCATCTCCTCTGTGGTGTCTTGTGTTGTCTGATGAGATGGGACGTCTCACTAAAAGTTTGCCCCCACTGCCCACAAACATGTGGCTTCTCCTCTGTGTGTGTCTTCTGGAGCCTGATGAGACTGGACCTAACACTGAAACTTCGCCAAGACGACTCACAAATACGGCTTAGCCCCTGTGTGTCCTCTGGTCTCTAATGAGAACTGACTTCTAACTGAAGCTTCACCCACACTCCGTACAAACATAGGTTTCTCCCCGGGTGTATCTGCTGCTGTGTGAGGACACCTGGCTTCTGACTGACCCTTCGCCCACTCTCTCCACAAACATAGGGCTTCTCCCTGTGTGTGTCTTGTCTGATGAGATGTGACCTCTGACAGAAAGATTCCCCACACTCCCCACAAACATGTGGCTTCTGCCCTGTGTGTGTCTTCTGGAGTCTGAAGAGATTGGACCTCACACTGAACCTTCACCCACACCCTCCACAAACAAACCTTCTACCTTGACTATTGCTGGTCTCTAATGAGAACTGACTTCTAACTGAAGCTTCACCCACACACCCTGCAAACATCGGTTTCACCTCTCTGTGTGTACTGTGGTGTGTGAGCACACCTGACTTCTAAGTCGTCGCTCACACTATCCACAAACATAGGGCTTCTTGCCTGTGTGTGTCGTCAGTTGTTTGATGAAATGGGACTTCTGACTGACACTTTGCCCACACTCCACACAAACATGGGGTTTGTCCTCTGTGTGTGTCTTCTGGAGTCTAATGAGATTGGAACTCACACTGAACCATCACCCAGACCCGCACAGACAGGGCTCATCCCCTCTGTGTCCTCTGGCCTCTGAGAACTGACTTCTAACTCAATCTTCACTCACACTCTGTACAAAAGTAGGGCTTCTCCCCCGTATGTCCTCTGGCCTCTGAGAACTGACTTCTAACTGAATCTTCACCCACGCTCCCTGCAATCACAGGGTTCTCCCCGGTTTGTCTACTCTGGTGTGTGAGGACACCTGACTTCTAACTGAAGTTTCACGCACACTCCTTTCAAACATAGGGTTTCTTCCCGGTGTGTGTCCTCTGGTGTGTGAAGACACCTGCCTTCTGACTGAAACATTGCCCACACTCCCCACAAACATGGGGATTCTCTGCTGTGTGTGTCTTCTGGAGTCTGATGAGATTGGAACTCACACTGAAGAATCACCTACACCCCGCACAAACACGTCTTTCCCCTGTGTGTCCTCTGATCTGTGAGAACTGACTTCTAACTGAAGCTTCACCCACACTGCCTGCAAACATAGCCTTTCTCCCCCTCTTTGTGTACTCTGTTGTGTGAGGACCCTTGACTTCTGAGACTTCGCCAACCCTCTTCACAAACACGGGGCTTCTCCCCTGTGTGTGTCTTCTGGAGGCTGATGAGACTGGACCTCACACTGAAGCTTCACCCACACCCTCCCATAAACAGGGCTTCTAGCTGTGTCTCCTCTGGTCTTTAATGAGAACTGACTTCTAACCGAAGCTTCACCCACGCTCCTTGCAAACATACGATATCTACCCACTCTGTGTGCTCCTGTGTGATGACACCTGACTTCTTACTGAAACATTGCCCACACTCCCCACAAACATGGGGCTTCTCCTCTGTGTGTGCCTTCTGCAGTCTGATGAGATGGGACTTCTCACTGAAACTTCCGAACTCGGCACAAACATGGGGCTTCCACCCTGTGTGTTTGTTCTGGAGTCTGATGAGACTGGACCTCCACTGAAGTTTCACCAACACCGCCCACAAATAGGGCTTCTCCTCTGTGTGTCTTCTGGTCTCTAATGAGAATGACTTCTAACTGAAGCTTCACCACACTCCCTGCAATCAGAGGACTTCTCCCCTGTGTGTCCTCTGGTCTTTAATGGGAACTGACTTCTAACCGAAGCTTCAGCCACACTCCTTGCAAACATAGCATTTCTCCCCTCTGTGTGTGCTCTAGTGTGTGAGGACACCTGACTTCTGACTGAGACTCCGCCTACGCACTCCACAAACATAAGGCTTTTCCCCTAAGTGTGTCTATTGTAATGTGATGAGATGGAACTACTGACGGAAACGTTGCCCACTCTCTTCACATACATAGGCCTTCTCCCCTGTGTGTGTCTTGTGTTGTCTGATGAGATGGGACTTCTCACTGAAAGCTTGCCCCCATTCCCCACAAACATGGGGCTTCTCCCCTGTGTGTGTCTCTGGAGTCTGATGAGACTGGACCTCACACTGAAGCTTCACCCAGACCACTCACAAACTGGGCTTCGTCCCTGTGTGTCCTCTGGTCTCTAATGAGAACTGACTTCTAACTGAAGCTTCACCCACACTCCCTACAAACATAGGGATTCTCCCCAGTGTGTGTCCTCTGCTGTGTGAGGACACATCGCTTCTGACTGAAACTTCGCCCACTCTCTCCACAAACATAGGTCTTCTCCACTGTGTGTGTCTTGTCTGATGAGAGGGGACTTCTGACTGATATTTTGCCCACACTCCCCACAAATATTGGGCTTCACCCCTGTGTGTGTCTTCTGGAGTCTGATGAGATTGGACCTCACACTGAAGCTTCAACAACACCCTCCACAAACAGGCCTTCTCCTCTGACTGTCACTGGTCTCTAATGAGAACTGACGTCTAAGTTAATCTTCTCCCACACTCCCTATAAACATAGGGTTTCTCCCCTCTGTGTGTACTCTGGTGTGTGAGGAAACCTGACTTCTGAGACTTCGCCCACACTCTCAACAAACATAGGGCTTCTCCCCTGTGTGTGTCTTCTGTTTTTTGATGTAATGGGATTTCTGACTGAAACTTTGCCCACACTCTCCACAAACAAGGGCTTCTCCCCTGTGTATGTCTTGTGATTTCTGATGAGATGGGACTTCTCACTGAAACTTTGCCCACGCTCCCCAGAAACATGGGACTTCGACCCTGAGTTTTGTTCTGGAGTCTGATGAGACTGGACCTCACACAGAAGCTTAACCCACACCCCCCACTAACATGGCTTCTACCCTGTGTGTCTTCTGGACTTTAATGAGAACTTACTTCTAACTAAGGCTTCACCACACTACCTGCAAACATAGGGCTTCTCTCCTGTGTGTCCTCTGGTCTCTAAGAGCGGACTTCTACCTGAAGTTTCACCCACACTCCCTGAAAACACCGGGTTCTCCCCGGTGTGTGTACTCTGATGTGTGATGACACTTGCCTTCTGACGGAAACTCTGCCTATATTCCCCACAAACATGGGGCTTCTCCCTTGTGTGTGTCTTTTGGAGTCTGAAGAGATTGGAACTCACACTGAAGCTTCACCCACACCACCGACAAACAAGGCTTTCCCCTGTGTGTCCGCTGGTCTGTGAGACCTGACTTCTAACTGAAGCTTCACCCACACTCCCTGGAAATATAGCATTTCTACCCTCTGTGTGTACTCTGTTGTGTGAGGACACCTGACTCCTGAGACTTCGCTCACCCTCTCCACAAACATGGGGCTTCTCCCCTGCATGTGTCTTCTGCAGTCTGATGAGACTGGACCTCACATTGAAGCTTCACCCCACCCCCGCACAAATAGGCCTTCTCCCCTGTGTGTCCTCTGGTTTTTAATGAGAACTCACTTCTAACTCAAGATTCACCACATTCATTGCAAACATACGATATCTCCCCGCTCTGTGTGCTCGTGTGTGATGACACCTGACTTCTTCTGTAACTTTGCCCACACTCCCCACAAACATGGGGCTTCTCCCCTGTGTGTGTCTTCTGTAGTCTGATGAGATTAAACCTCACACTGAAGTTTCACCCACAACCCCAAGAAACAGGCCTTCTCCCCTGTGTGTCCTCTTGTCTCTGAGAACAGACATCTAACTGAAGCTTCACCCACACAACCTGCAAACATAGCGTTTCTCCCTTCTGTGTGTACTCTAGTGTGTAAGGACACCTGACATCTGACTGAGACTTCGCCTACATTCTCCACAAACATAGGGATTTTCCCATAAGTGTGTCTTTTGTTATTTGATGAGATGGAACTTCTGACTGAAACTTTGCCCACTCTCTACACAAACATAGGCCTTCTCCCCTGGGTGTGTCTCGTGTTGTCTGATGACATGAGACCTCTCACTGTAACTTTACACACAATTTCCACAAACACAGGGCTTATCCCCTGTGTGTGTCTTGTGTTGTCTGGTGAGATGGGACTTCTCACAGGAACTTTGCCCACACTCCGCACAAACATGGGGCTTCCACCAGTGCGTTTCTTCTGGAGTCTGATGAGACTGGACCTCACACTGAAGCTTAACCAACAACCCCCACAAACAGGGCGAATCCCCTGTGTGTCTTCTGGTCTCTAATAAGAACTGACTTCTAACTGAAGCTTCACCACATTCCCTGCAAACATAGGGCTCCTCCCCTGTGTGTCCACTGGTCTCTGAGAACTGACTTCTAACTGAAGCTTCACCCGCACTCCCTGCAAACACAGGGTTCTCCCCGTATGTGGCCTCTGGTATCTGATGACACCTGACTTCTACCTGAATCTTCACCCACACTTCCTGCAAACATAGGTTTTCTCCCCGGTGTGTGTCCTCTGGTATATGAAGACACCTGCCTTCGGACTGAAACTTTGCCCACACTCTGCAAAACATGGGAATTCTCCCGTGTGTGTGTCTTCTGGACTCTGATGAGATTGGAACTCACACTGAAGCTTCACCCACACTCCCCATAACAGGGCTTTCCGCTGTGTGTCCTCTTGTCTCTGAGAACTGACATCTAACTAAAGCTTCACCCACATTCCCTGCAAACATTGTGTTTCTCGCCCTCTGTGTGTACTCTGTTGTGTCAGGGCACCTGACTTCTGAGACTTCTCCCACACTCTCCACAAACACGGGAGTTTCCCCTGTGTGTGTCTTTTGGAATCTGATGAGATTGGACCTCACACCAAACATTCACCACATCCACCCAAAAAAAGGGCTTCTCCCTGTGTGTCTTCTGGTCTTTAATGAGAACTGACTTCTAATCGAAGCTTCACATCACTCCTGGAAAACATACGATTTCTCCCCTGTGTGTGTGCTCGTGTGTGTTGGCACCTGACTTCTTACTGAAACTTTGCCCACACTCCCCACAAACATGGGGCTTGTCCCATCTGTGTGTCCTCTGGAGTCTGATGAGATTGGACCTCACACAGAACCATCCCCAGACCGCCCAAAGACAGGGCCTCTCCCCTGTGTGTCCTCTGGGCTCTGAGAACTGACGTCTAAGTGAATCATTACGCACACTCCCTGCAAACATAGGGTTTCTCCCCGGGGTGTGTCCTCTGCTGTGTGAAAACCTGCCTTCTGCCTGAAACTTTGCACACACTCCCCACAAAAATGTGGCTTGTCCCCTCTCTGTGTCTTCTAGAGTCTGATGAGATTGGAACTCACACTGAACCGTCACTCAAACCCCCCACAGACAGGGCTTCTCCCATGTGTGTTCTCTGGCCTCTGAAAACTGAATTCTGACCGAATCTTCACCCACCCTCCCTACAAACGTAGGGCTTCTCCGCTGTGTGTCCTCTCGTCTCTGAGACCTGACTTCTACCTGAAGCTTCACCCACACTCCCTGCAAACATAGTGTTTCTCCCCGGGGTGTGTCCTTCACTGTGTGAAGACACCTGCCTTCTGACTGAAACTTTGCACACTCTCCCCACAAACATGGGGCTTCTCCCCTGTCTGTGTCTTCTGGAGTCTGATGAGACTGCAGCTCACACTGAAGCTTCACCCACACACCCCAAAAGAGGGCGCTCGCCTGTGTTTCCTCTGGCTTGTGAGACCTGCATTCCAACTGATGCTTCACCCACACTCCCTGCAAACATAGCCTTTCTCCCCCTCTGTGTGTACTCTGTTGTGTGAGCACACCTGACTTCTGAGACTTCGCCCACCCTCTCCACACACACGGCGCTTCTCCCCTGTGTGTCTTCTTTCTCATGAGACTAGACCTCACACTGAAGCTTCACCCACATCCCTCCACAAACAGGACTTCTCCCCTCTGTGTCCTCTGGTCTTTAATGAGAACGGACTTCTAGCCAAAGCTTCACCCACACTCATTGCAAACATACGATTTCTCCCCATGTGTGTGCTCCTGTGTGATGACAACTGACTTCTCACTGAAACTTTACCCACATTCCCCACAAACATGGGGTTTCTGCCCTGTGTGTGTCTTCTGGAGTCTGATGACTTTGGACCTCACACTGAAGCTTCACCCACAAGCCCCAGTAACAGGGCTTCTGCCCCGTGTGTCCTCTCGTCTCTGAGAACTGACTTCGAACTGAAGCTTCACCAACATTCCCGACAAACGTAGGGCTTCTTCCCTGTGTGTCCCCTGGTCTCTCAGACCTGACTTCTACCTGAAGCTTCACCCACACTCCCTGAAAACACAGGGTTCTCCCAGTGTGTGTACTCTGGTGTATGACGACACCTGACTTCTACCTGAAGCTTCATCAACACTCCCTGCAAACATACGATTTCTCCTCGGTGTGTGGGCTCCTGTGTGATGACACCTGACTTCTTACTGAAACTTTGCCCACACTCCCCACAAACATGGGGCTTGTCCCATCTGTGTGTCTTCTGGAGTCTGATGAGATTGGACCTCACACAGAACCATCCCCAGATCGCCCAAAGACAGGGCTTCTCCCTTGTGTGTCCTCTGGGCTCTGAGAACTGACGTCTAAGTGAATCATTACGCACACTCCCTGCAAACATACGATTTCTCCTCGGTGTGTGGGCTCCTGTGTGATGACACCTGACTTCTTACTGAAACTTTGCCCACACTCCCCACAAACATGGGGCTTGTCCCATCTGTGTGTCTTCTGGAGTCTGATGAGATTGGACCTCACACAGAACCATCCCCAGACCGCCCAAAGACAGGGCTTCTCCCCTGTGTGTCCTCTGGGCTCTGAGAACTGACGTCTAAGTGAATCATTACGCACACTCCCTGCAAACAGGGTTTCTCCCTGGGGTGTGTCCTCTGCTGTGTGAAAACCTGCCTTCTGACTGAAACTTTGCACACACTCCCCACAAAAATGTGGCTTGTCCCCTCTCTGTGTCTTCTAGAGTCTGATGAGATTGGAACTCACACTGAACCGTCACCCAAACCCCCCACAGACAGGGCTTCTCCCATGTGTGTTCTCTGGCCTCTGAAAACTGAATTCTGACCGAATCTTCACCCACCCTCCCTACAAACGTAGGGCTTCTCCGCTGTGTGTCCTCTCGTCTCTGAGACCTGACTTCTACCTGAAGCTTCACCTACACTCCCTGCAAACATAGTGTTTCTCCCCGGGGTGTGTCCTTCGCTGTGTGAAGACACCTGCCTTCTGACTGAAACTTTGCTCACACTCCCCACAAACATGGGGCTTCTCCCCTGTCTGTGTCTTCTGGAGTCTGATGAGACTGCAGCTCACACTGAAGCTTCACCCACACACCCCAAAACAGGGTGCTCGCCTGTGTTTCCTCTGGCCTGTGAGACCTGCATTCCAACTGATGCTTCACCCACACTCCCTGCAAACATAGCCTTTCCCCTCTCTGTGTGTACTCTAGTGTGTGAGGACACCTGACTTCTGACTGAGACTTCGCCCACACTCTTCACAAACACAGGGCTTTTCCCCTAAGTCTGTCCTTTGTTATTGGATGAGATGGAACTTCTGACTGAAACTTTGCCCACTCTCTCCACAAACATAGGCCTTCTCCCCTGTGTGTGTCTTGCGTTGTCTGATGAGATAGGACTTCTCACTGGAAGTTTGCCCCCACTCCCCACAAACATGGGGCGTCTCCCGTGTGTGTCTTCTGGAGTCTAATGTGACTGCACCTCACACTGAAGCTTCACCCAGACCACTCACAAACAGGGCTTCGCCCCTGTGTGTCCTCTGGTCTCTAATGAGACCTGACTTCTAGCTGAAGCTTCACCCACACTCCCTACAAACATAGGGTTTCTCCCTGGTGTGTGTCCTCTGCTGTGTGAGGACACCTGGCTTCTGACTCAAACTTCGCCCGTTCTCTCCACGAACGTAGGGCTTCTCCCCTGCGTGCGGCTTCCCTGATCAGAGGGGAATTCTGACTGAGACTTTGCCCACACTCCCCACAAACATGGGGCTCCTCCCGTGTGTGTGTCTCCTGGACTCTGATGAGATTGGACGTCACACTGAAGCTTCACCCACACCCTCGACAGACAGGCCTTCTCCCCTGACTGTCGCTGGTCTCTAATGAGAACTGACTTCTAACTGAAGCTTCACCCACAGTCCCTGCAAACAGAGGCTTTCTCCACTCTGTGTGTACTCTGGTGTGTGACGACACCCGACTTCTGAGACATGACCCACCCTCTCCACAAACACAGGGCTTCGTAACTGTGTCTGTCGTCTGTTGTTTGATGAGATGGAACTGCTGACTGAACGTTTGGCTACACTCCCCACAAACATGGGGCTTGTCCCCTGTGTGCTTCTGGATTCTGAGGAGATTGGAACTCACACTGAACCGTCACCCACACCCCACAGCCCCCCGCTTCCGCCCCACCCCCCAGAAAGGGTTTCTCCCCTTTGTGTCCTCTGGCCTCTGAGAACCGATTTCTATCTGAATCTTCACCCAACACCCTACAAACGTAGGGCTCTCCCCCGTGTGTCCTGTGGTCTCTGAGACCTGACTTCTACCTGAAGCTTTGCCTACACTCCCTGCAAACACAGGGTTCTCCCCGGCGGGTGTACTCTGGTCTGTGATGACACCTGACTTCTACCTGAAGCTTCACCCACACTCCCTGCAAACATAGGGCTACTCCCCAGTGTGTCCTCTGATCTCTGAGAACTAACTTCTAACTGAAGCTTCACCCACACTCCCTGCAAACATAGCGTTTCTCCCCTCTGGGTATGCTCTAGTGTGTGAGCACACTTGACTTCTGACTGAGACTTTGCCCACACTCTCCACAAACATAGGGCTTATCCTCTAAGTCTGTCTTTTGTTACTTGATGAGATGGAACTTCTGACTGAAACATTGCCCACTCTCTACACAAACATAGGCCTTCTCCAACGTCTGTGTCTTGCATTGTCCGATGAGATGAGATTTCTCACTGAAACTTTGCGCACACCTTCCACAAACACAGTGCTTATCCCCTGTGTGCGTCTTGTGTTGTCTGGTGAGATGGGACTTCTCACTGAAACATGGGCATACTCCGCACAAACATGAGTTCTCCACCTGTGTGTCTCTTCTGGAGTCTGATGACTTTGGACTTCACACTGAAGCATCACCCACAACCCCCACAAACAGGGCGAATCCCCTGTGTGTCTTCTGGTCTCTAATAAGAACTGACTTCTAACTGAAGCTTCACCACATTCCCTGCAAACATAGGGCTCCTCCCCTGTGTGTCCACTGGTCTCTGAGAACTGACTTCTAACTGAAGCTTCACCCGCACTCCCTGCAAACACAGGGTTCTCCCCGTATGTGGCCTCTGGTATCTGATGACACCTGACTTCTACCTGAATCTTCACCCACACTTCCTGCAAACATAGGTTTTCTCCCCGGTGTGTGTCCTCTGGTATATGAAGACACCTGCCTTCGGACTGAAACTTTGCCCACACTCTGCAAAACATGGGAATTCTCCCGTGTGTGTGTCTTCTGGACTCTGATGAGATTGGAACTCACACTGAAGCTTCACCCACACTCCCCATAACAGGGCTTTCCGCTGTGTGTCCTCTTGTCTCTGAGAACTGACATCTAACTAAAGCTTCACCCACATTCCCTGCAAACATTGCGTTTCTCGCCCTCTGTGTGTACTCTGTTGTGTCAGGGCACCTGACTTCTGAGACTTCTCCCACACTCTCCACAAACACGGGAGTTTCCCCTGTGTGTGTCTTTTGGAATCTGATGAGATTGGACCTCACACCAAACATTCACCACATCCACCCAAAAAAAGGGCTTCTCCCTGTGTGTCTTCTGGTCTTTAATGAGAACTGACTTCTAATCGAAGCTTCACATCACTCCTGGAAAACATACGATTTCTCCCCTGTGTGTGTGCTCGTGTGTGTTGGCACCTGACTTCTTACTGAAACTTTGCCCACACTCCCCACAAACATGGGGCTTGTCCCATCTGTGTGTCTTCTGGAGTCTGATGAGATTGGACCTCACACAGAACCATCCCCAGACCGCCCAAAGACAGGGCTTCTCCCCTGTGTGTCCTCTGGGCTCTGAGAACTGACGTCTAAGTGAATCATTACGCACACTCCCTGCAAACATAGGGTTTCTCCCCGGGGTGTGTCCTCTGCTGTGTGAAAACCTGCCTTCTGACTGAAACTTTGCACACACTCCCCACAAAAATGTGGCTTGTCCCCTCTCTGTGTCTTCTAGAGTCTGATGAGATTGGAACTCACACTGAACCGTCACCCAAACCCCCCACAGACAGGGCTTCTCCCATGTGTGTTCTCTGGCCTCTGAAAACTGAATTCTGACCGAATCTTCACCCACCCTCCCTACAAACGTAGGGCTTCTCCGCTGTGTGTCCTCTCGTCTCTGAGACCTGACTTCTACCTGAAGCTTCACCCACACTCCCTGCAAACATAGTGTTTCTCCCCGGGGTGTGTCCTTCGCTGTGTGAAGACACCTGCCTTCTGACTGAAACTTTGCTCACACTCCCCACAAACATGGGGCTTCTCCCCTGTCTGTGTCTTCTGGAGTCTGATGAGACTGCAGCTCACACTGAAGCTTCACCCACACACCCCAAAACAGGGCGCTCGCCTGTGTTTCCTCTGGCCTGTGAGACCTGCATTCCAACTGATGCTTCACCCACACTCCCTGCAAACATAGCCTTTCCCCTCTCTGTGTGTACTCTAGTGTGTGAGGACACCTGACTTCTGACTGAGACTTCGCCCACACTCTTCACAAACACAGGGCTTTTCCCCTAAGTCTGTCCTTTGTTATTGGATGAGATGGAACTTCTGACTGAAACTTTGCCCACTCTCTCCACAAACATAGGCCTTCTCCCCTGTGTGTGTCTTGCGTTGTCTGATGAGATAGGACTTCTCACTGGAAGTTTGCCCCCACTCCCCACAAACATGGGGCGTCTCCCGTGTGTGTCTTCTGGAGTCTAATGTGACTGCACCTCACACTGAAGCTTCACCCAGACCACTCACAAACAAAAAGGGCTTCGCCCCTGTGTGTCCTCTGGTCTCTAATGAGACCTGACTTCTAGCTGAAGCTTCACCCACACTCCCTACAAACATAGGGTTTCTCCCTGGTGTGTGTCCTCTGCTGTGTGAGGACACCTGGCTTCTGACTCAAACTTCGCCCGTTCTCTCCACGAACGTAGGGCTTCTCCCCTGCGTGCGGCTTCCCTGATCAGAGGGGAATTCTGACTGAGACTTTGCCCACACTCCCCACAAACATGGGGCTCCTCCCGTGTGTGTGTCTCCTGGACTCTGATGAGATTGGACGTCACACTGAAGCTTCACCCACACCCTCGACAGACAGGCCTTCTCCCCTGACTGTCGCTGGTCTCTAATGAGAACTGACTTCTAACTGAAGCTTCACCCACAGTCCCTGCAAACAGAGGCTTTCTCCACTCTGTGTGTACTCTGGTGTGTGACGACACCTGACTTCTGAGACATGACCCACACTCTCCACAAACACAGGGCTTCGTCCCTGTGTCTGTCGTCTGTTGTTTGATGAGATGGAACTGCTGACTGAACGTTTGGCTACACTCCCCACAAACATGGGGCTTGTCCCCTGTGTGCTTCTGGATTCTGAGGAGATTGGAACTCACACTGAACCGTCACCCACACCCCACAGCCCTTCGCCCCCCACCCCCAGACAGGGCTTCTCCCCTTTGTGTCCTCTGGCCTCTGAGAACCGATTTCTATCTGAATCTTCACCCAACACCCTACAAACGTAGGGCTCTCCCCCGTGTGTCCTGTGGTCTCTGAGACCTGACTTCTACCTGAAGCTTTGCCTACACTCCCTGCAAACACAGGGTTCTCCCCGGCGGGTGTACTCTGGTCTGTGATGACACCTGACTTCTACCTGAAGCTTCACCCACACTCCCTGCAAACATAGGGCTACTCCCCAGTGTGTCCTCTGATCTCTGAGAACTAACTTCTAACTGAAGCTTCACCCACACTCCCTGCAAACATAGCGTTTCTCCCCTCTGGGTATGCTCTAGTGTGTGAGCACACTTGACTTCTGACTGAGACTTTGCCCACACTCTCCACAAACATAGGGCTTATCCTCTAAGTCTGTCTTTTGTTACTTGATGAGATGGAACTTCTGACTGAAACATTGCCCACTCTCTACACAAACATAGGCCTTCTCCAACGTCTGTGTCTTGCATTGTCCGATGAGATGAGATTTCTCACTGAAACTTTGCGCACACCTTCCACAAACACAGTGCTTATCCCCTGTGTGTGTCTTGTGTTGTCTGGTGAGATGGGACTTCTCACTGAAACATGGGCATACTCCGCACAAACATGAGTTCTCCACCTGTGTGTCTCTTCTGGAGTCTGATGACTTTGGACTTCACACTGAAGCATCACCCACAACCCCCACAAACAGGGCGAATCCCCTGTGTGTCTTCTGGTCTCTAATAAGAACTGACTTCTAACTGAAGCTTCACCCGCACTCCCTGCAAACATAGGGCTCCTCCCCTGTGTGTCCACTGGTCTCTGAGAACTGACTTCTAACTGAAGCTTCACCCGCACTCCCTGCAAACATAGGGCTCCTCCCCTGTGTGTCCACTGGTCTCTGAGAACTGACTTCTACCTGAATCTTCACCCGCACTCCCTGCAAACACAGGGTTTTCTCCCCGGTGTGTGTCCTCTGGTATATGAAGACACCTGCCTTCGGACTGAAACTTTGCCCACACTCTGCAAAACATGGGAATTCTCCCGTGTGTGTGTCTTCTGGACTCTGATGAGATTGGAACTCACACTGAAGCTTCACCCACACTCCCCATAACAGGGCTTTCCGCTGTGTGTCCTCTTGTCTCTGAGAACTGACATCTAACTAAAGCTTCACCCACATTCCCTGCAAACATTGCGTTTCTCGCCCTCTGTGTGTACTCTGTTGTGTCAGGGCACCTGACTTCTGAGACTTCTCCCACACTCTCCACAAACACGGGAGTTTCCCCTGTGTGTGTCTTTTGGAATCTGATGAGATTGGACCTCACACCAAACATTCACCACATCCACCCAAAAAAAGGGCTTCTCCCTGTGTGTCTTCTGGTCTTTAATGAGAACTGACTTCTAATCGAAGCTTCACATCACTCCTGGAAAACATACGATTTCTCCCCTGTGTGTGTGCTCGTGTGTGTTGGCACCTGACTTCTTACTGAAACTTTGCCCACACTCCCCACAAACATGGGGCTTGTCCCATCTGTGTGTCTTCTGGAGTCTGATGAGATTGGACCTCACACAGAACCATCCCCAGACCGCCCAAAGACAGGGCTTCTCCCCTGTGTGTCCACTGGGCTCTGAGAACTGACGTCTAAGTGAATCATTACGCACACTCCCTGCAAACATAGGGTTTCTCCCGGGGGTGTGTCCTCTGCTGTGTGAAAACCTGCCTTCTGACTGAAACTTTGCACACACTCCCCACAAAAATGTGGCTTGTCCCCTCTCTGTGTCTTCTAGAGTCTGATGAGATTGGAACTCACACTGAACCGTCACCCAAACCCCCCACAGACAGGGCTTCTCCCATGTGTGTTCTCTGGCCTCTGAAAACTGAATTCTGACCGAATCTTCACCCACCCTCCCTACAAACGTAGGGCTTCTCCGCTGTGTGTCCTCTCGTCTCTGAGACCTGACTTCTACCTGAAGCTTCACCCACACTCCCTGCAAACATAGTGTTTCTCCCCGGGGTGTGTCCTTCGCTGTGTGAAGACACCTGCCTTCTGACTGAAACTTTGCTCACACTCCCCACAAACATGGGGCTTCTCCCCTGTCTGTGTCTTCTGGAGTCTGATGAGACTGCAGCTCACACTGAAGCTTCACCCACACACCCCAAAACAGGGCGCTCGCCTGTGTTTCCTCTGGCCTGTGAGACCTGCATTCCAACTGATGCTTCACCCACACTCCCTGCAAACATAGCCTTTCCCCTCTCTGTGTGTACTCTAGTGTGTGAGGACACCTGACTGCTGACTGAGACTTCGCCCACACTCTTCACAAACACAGGGCTTTTCCCCTAAGTCTGTCCTTTGTTACTGGATGAGATGGAACTTCTGACTGAAACTTTGCCCACTCTCTCCACAAACATAGGCCTTCTCCCCTGTGTGTGTCTTGCGTTGTCTGATGAGATAGGACTTCTCACTGGAAGTTTGCCCCCACTCCCCACAAACATGGGGCGTCTCCCGTGTGTGTCTTCTGGAGTCTAATGTGACTGCACCTCACACTGAAGCTTCACCCAGACCACTCACAAACAGGGCTTCGCCCCTGTGTGTCCTCTGGTCTCTAATGAGACCTGACTTCTAGCTGAAGCTTCACCCACACTCCCTACAAACATAGGGTTTCTCCCTGGTGTGTGTCCTCTGCTGTGTGAGGACACCTGGCTTCTGACTCAAACTTCGCCCGTTCTCTCCATGAACGTAGGGCTTCTCCCCTGCGTGCGGCTTCCCTGATCAGAGGGGAATTCTGACTGAGACTTTGCCCACACTCCCCACAAACATGGGGCTCCTCCCGTGTGTGTGTCTCCTGGACTCTGATGAGATTGGACGTCACACTGAAGCTTCACCCACACCCTCGACAGACAGGCCTTCTCCCCTGACTGTCGCTGGTCTCTAATGAGAACTGACTTCTAACTGAAGCTTCACCCACAGTCCCTGCAAACAGAGGCTTTCTCCACTCTGTGTGTACTCTGGTGTGTGACGACACCCGACTTCTGAGACATGACCCACCCTCTCCACAAACACAGGGCTTCGTAACTGTGTCTGTCGTCTGTTGTTTGATGAGATGGAACTGCTGACTGAACGTTTGGCTACACTCCCCACAAACATGGGGCTTGTCCCCTGTGTGCTTCTGGATTCTGAGGAGATTGGAACTCACACTGAACCGTCACCCACACCCCACAGCCCCCCGCTTCCGCCCCACCCCCCAGAAAGGGTTTCTCCCCTTTGTGTCCTCTGGCCTCTGAGAACCGATTTCTATCTGAATCTTCACCCAACACCCTACAAACGTAGGGCTCTCCCCCGTGTGTCCTGTGGTCTCTGAGACCTGACTTCTACCTGAAGCTTTGCCTACACTCCCTGCAAACACAGGGTTCTCCCCGGCGGGTGTACTCTGGTCTGTGATGACACCTGACTTCTACCTGAAGCTTCACCCACACTCCCTGCAAACATAGGGCTACTCCCCAGTGTGTCCTCTGATCTCTGAGAACTAACTTCTAACTGAAGCTTCACCCACACTCCCTGCAAACATAGCGTTTCTCCCCTCTGGGTATGCTCTAGTGTGTGAGCACACTTGACTTCTGACTGAGACTTTGCCCACACTCTCCACAAACATAGGGCTTATCCTCTAAGTCTGTCTTTTGTTACTTGATGAGATGGAACTTCTGACTGAAACATTGCCCACTCTCTACACAAACATAGGCCTTCTCCAACGTCTGTGTCTTGCATTGTCCGATGAGATGAGATTTCTCACTGAAACTTTGCGCACACCTTCCACAAACACAGTGCTTATCCCCTGTGTGCGTCTTGTGTTGTCTGGTGAGATGGGACTTCTCACTGAAACATGGGCATACTCCGCACAAACATGAGTTCTCCACCTGTGTGTCTCTTCTGGAGTCTGATGACTTTGGACTTCACACTGAAGCATCACCCACAACCCCCACAAACAGGGCGAATCCCCTGTGTGTCTTCTGGTCTCTAATAAGAACTGACTTCTAACTGAAGCTTCACCACATTCCCTGCAAACATAGGGCTCCTCCCCTGTGTGTCCACTGGTCTCTGAGAACTGACTTCTAACTGAAGCTTCACCCGCACTCCCTGCAAACACAGGGTTCTCCCCGTATGTGGCCTCTGGTATCTGATGACACCTGACTTCTACCTGAATCTTCACCCACACTTCCTGCAAACATAGGTTTTCTCCCCGGTGTGTGTCCTCTGGTATATGAAGACACCTGCCTTCGGACTGAAACTTTGCCCACACTCTGCAAAACATGGGAATTCTCCCGTGTGTGTGTCTTCTGGACTCTGATGAGATTGGAACTCACACTGAAGCTTCACCCACACTCCCCATAACAGGGCTTTCCGCTGTGTGTCCTCTTGTCTCCGAGAACTGGCATCTAACTAAAGCTTCACCCACATTCCCTGCAAACATTGCGTTTCTCGCCCTCTGTGTGTACTCTGTTGTGTCAGGGCACCTGACTTCTGAGACTTCTCCCACACTCTCCACAAACACGGGAGTTTCCCCTGTGTGTGTCTTTTGGAATCTGATGAGATTGGACCTCACACCAAACATTCACCACATCCACCCAAAAAAGGGCTTCTCCCTGTGTGTCTTCTGGTCTTTAATGAGAACTGACTTCTAATCGAAGCTTCACATCACTCCTGGAAAACATACGATTTCTCCCCTGTGTGTGTGCTCGTGTGTGTTGGCACCTGACTTCTTACTGAAACTTTGCCCACACTCCCCACAAACATGGGGCTTGTCCCATCTGTGTGTCTTCTGGAGTCTGATGAGATTGGACCTCACACAGAACCATCCCCAGACCGCCCAAAGACAGGGCTTCTCCCCTGTGTGTCCTCTGGGCTCTGAGAACTGACGTCTAAGTGAATCATTACGCACACTCCCTGCAAACATAGGGTTTCTCCCCGGGGTGTGTCCTCTGCTGTGTGAAAACCTGCCTTCTGACTGAAACTTTGCACACACTCCCCACAAACATAGGGCTTCTCCCCTGTCTGTGTCTTCTGGAGTCTGATGAGACTGCAGCTCACACTGAAGCTTCACCCACACACCCCATACAGGGCGCTCGCCTGTGTTTCCTCTGGTCTGCGAGACCTGCATTCCAACTGATGCTTCACCCACACTCCCTGCAAACATAGCCTTTCTCCCCCTCTGTGTGTACTCTGTTGTGTGAGCACACCTGACTTCTGAGACTTCGCCCACCCTCTCCACACACACGGCGCTTCTCCCCTGTGTGTCTTCTTTCTCATGAGACTAGACCTCACACTGAAGCTTCACCCACACTCCCTACAAACATAGGGTTTCTGCCTGGTGTGTGTCCTCTGCTCTGTGAGGACACCTGGCTTATGACTGAAACTTCGCCCACTCTCTCCACAAACATAGGGTTTTTCCCTGCATGTGGCTTCCCTGATTAGAGGGGAATTCTGACTGAGACTTTGCCCACACTCCCCACAAACATGGGGCTTCTTCCGTGTGTGTGTCTCCTGGACTCTGATGAGATTGGACCTCACACTGAACCTTCACCCACACTCTCGACAGACAGGCCTTCTCACCTGACTCTCACTAGTCTCTAAAGAGAACTGACTTCTAACTGAAGCTTCACCCACAGTCCCTGCAAACATAGGGCTTCTTCCCTCTCTGTGTCGTCTGTTGTTTCCTGAGATGGAACTGCTGACTGAAAGTTTGGCTACACTCCCCACAAACATGGGGCTTGTCCCCTGTGTCTTCTGGAGTCTGATGAGATTGGAACTCACACTGGAACGTCACCCACACCCCACACCCACCCGCCCCCAGACACGGCTTCTCCCCTTTCTGTCCTCTGAGAACTGATTTCTATCTGAATCTTCACCCACACTCCCTACAAACGTAGGGCTCTCCCACGTGTGTCCTGTGGTCTCTGAGACCTGAATTCTACCTGAAGCTTTGCCCACACTCCCTGCAAACACAGGGTTCTCCCCGGTGGGTGTAGTCTGGTCTGTGATGACACCTGACTTCTACCTGAAGCTTCACCCACACTCCCTGCAAACATAGGGTTTCTCCCTGGTGTGTGTCCTCTGCTGTGTGAGGACACCTGGCTTCTGACTGAAACTTCGCCCACTCTCTCCACAAAAGTACGGCTTCTCCCCTGCGTGTGGCTTCCCTGATCAGAGGGGAATTCTGACTGAGACTTTGCCCACACTCCCCACAAACATGGGACCGCTCCCCTGTGTGTGTCTTCTGGAGTCTGATGAGATTGGAACTCACACTGAAGCTTCACCCACACACTCCACACACAGGCCTTCTCCCCTGACTGTCGCTGGTCTCTAATGAGAACTGACTTCTAACTAAAGCTTCACCCACAGTCCCTGCAAACAGAGGGTTTCGTTCTCCCCTCCCCTCTGTGTGTACTCTGGTGTGTGAGGACACCTGACTTCTGAGACTTGGCCCACACTCTCCACATACGGCTTCTTCCCTGTGTGTGTCGTCTGTTGTTTGTTGAGATGCAACTGCTGACTGAACCTTTGCCTACACTCCCCACACACATGGGGCTTGTCCCCTATGTGTCTTCTGGGGTCTGATGAGACTGGAACTCACACTGAACCGTCACCCACACCTCCCACAGACAGGGCTTCTCCCCTCTTTCCTCTGGCCTCTGAGAACTGATTTCTAACTGAATCTTCACCCACACTGCCTACAAACGTAGAGTCCTCCCTGTGGGTCCTCTCGTCTCTGAAACCTGATTTATACCTGAAACTTCACTCACACTCCCTGCAAACACATGGTTCTCCCTGGTGTGTGTACTCTGGTCTGTGATGACACCTGACTTCTACCTGAAGCTTCACCCACATTTCCTCAAACCTAGCGTTTCTCCCCAGTGTGTGTCCTCTGCTGTATGAGGATACCTGTCTTCTGACTGAAACGTTACCCACACTCCCCACAAACGAGGCTTCTCCCATGTGTGTGTCTTCTGGAGTCTGATGAGATTAGAACTCACACTGAAGCTTCACCCACACCCCCCACAAACAGGGGTTTCCCCTGTTTCCTCTGGTCTCTGAGAACTGACTTCCAACTGAAGCTTCACCCACACTCCCTTGTAAACACAGCGTTTCTCCCCCTGTGTGTACTTTGCTGTGTGAGGACACCTGACTTCTGAGACTTCGCCCACTCTCTCTCCACACATGCGGCTCCTCCCCTGTGTGTGTCTTCTTGAATCTGATGACTTTGGACCTCACACAGAAGCTTCACCCTCGCACCCCACCAACAGGGCTTCTCCTCTGTGTTTCCTCTGGTCTCTAATTACAACTGACTTCTAATTGATGCTTCACCCACACTCCCTGCAAACATATGCTTTCGACCCGGTGTATGTCCCCTGCTGCGTGACGACACCTGACTTCTGACTGAAACTTCGCCCACACTCTCCTCAAACATAGGGTTTCTCTCCTGTGTGTGTCTTCTGTTGTCTGATGAGATGGGACTTCTGACTGAAGCTTTGTCCACACTCTCTGCAAACATAGGGCTTCTCCCATGTGTGTGTCCTCCGGTTGTGATGAGAGTTTAACCTGTCCTTGGAGACTTACCCGCACTCTCCATACTTGACTCTTATAATCCCCGAGACCCCTGCCCCCATGAGTAATTTGCCTGTTTCTTCTGCATTCAGTTTCTGGCTTGTGCTGGGCTCTTATGTCTTTCTCTCATGCACCTCAGAACCCCCCATTTGTCTTTTGGGTGAGTAGGAAGAGGCCATTGAAATCCTCTTCAGCCTTATGCAAAATGTGGGGCCTTTCATCAAAGGATGGGGACTTTTCTTGCCCTCTCGTTGCTCCAGTTCATCACTCAGGCTATGTGGATCAGAATATCACAGCTGCTGATTTTGATTGCCCGGGCAGGGATCCTCTGGTTGGAGGTGGTCTCTTGCAGATGGTCTCAGGAGGATCTGAGAGGAATTTTTGACTTGAGAAGTCCAAAGAGTCGGATACACAGGGTAGATCTTAGGCTTTCTTTCTGGTGAAAGAGGAAGCTTTTAGTCAGATAGCTGGTTTGCCATGGTACGGCCTGCCCCACTGATCATCTTAGTGTTGACAGTGCACGATTTGTCTCCCATCAAGTGTGCCTTTACAGTCCTCTTTTCCATTCCATTCTTATTCTCTACAACTACAGAAATCCAGGAAGCCTGTGTTAATGGCCTTTTCTACATATTACCCAGACTAGGGACCTTGCAGTAGCATCAGAGGCAGTGTCTCTCCTGATAGAGGTGGATCTGCAAGGACCTTTCCCTGTGTGTATCTGAAAAGTGATGTCACAGTGGCCACAGGTATTTTACCCTACTAAGAGATAAGACTCTTGGTGACTTAGGTGGAATCTCCCTGAAGGGCTCCCTGTGAGGGGAAAGAGTCTGTTAAGTTAGGAATGCCTGGCCTGGAGCTCACTGCATATGGGAGGCAGCACAGGGGATGATTAGGGGATGATTAGAGCAGGTGTGAGTAAAACTGAATTTGAGACTCCTTGTTCAAAGAGTAGTCTTTGTGTTGATCTCTGCAGGAAGTGGGTTTCAGACTAGATGAGACCAAGAGGCCCAGGTCTCTGACTCCTGCTACCCCAATTGTTTCATAAATTGCTCCTCTCTCTGTTTTCCGTAAATCATAAAATAAAGCAAGCCTCACCAGTACTCACCCCTCATTTATTTCACTCAGTTTTAGTCCTCTTAACATGCACTAGGAAGCCCTGGTTAAAAATACATCTCCCATCAGACTCCTCACACCCTCACTCCCATGCATCTTCAGTCAGCCCACTCTTCCCTCATATCTGGCAAGGAACTGACCTCTGAGGGTACTCCCTGCTGCTGTCTCTTCCCAAAAATGAGCTGCAGCATTGTCTTAGCACAGAAACCATGCCACTTGCAGCTGAAAGCTGCACGGTTGCTCTATGTCTCCAGGAAGACCCCTGGGGGCCTGCACATGGACACGGACGCCGAGGCTTTGGTGTTCCATCCAGCCTCCTTCCTCTCTCTCTGTGCTTGCTCCTGCTATCACTGGCATGACTTCTCTTCCCGGCCCTGTGGCTGCGGCACTGGTTGCTCCGCTGCCGGGAATCCTTACCCAGAAGTGTCATCTCTGCAGAGACCCTGCCCCACCATCCTCCACCACACCCCACCCTCTGCTCATACTGACCCAAGGCACTTTTCCTGCACTGGTGTTCCTCAGAGCACCAGCCCCTGTCTGGTATGAAGCCAATGCTGCCCCAAGGGAGTGGTTCTGTCTGTTTCAGTGCGTGGAGCCCTGTCTGGCACAGAGTATGAACTCACTTGACAACAAACTGAAACAGTAACTGAATGCAAATCACTGTATGCATGTCACTCAAATATGTGTAGGAAATGAGGAAGAAACAGGTAAATGTGAGAGGGCTGGTATGTGCTAGAAAACTTGCTTTTCACTTACACGCCTTTCAGCAGAAAGTGTATTACACATTTTTTGCATGAAATATTGAACATTAGAACTAACATTTTTAATATAAATATTTTCCTAACAGTCATATGAAATAAAGCAAATTCTGAGGCATTTTAGTTGCAACTTGACTGACTCTAGACTGGATGGTACTCTGCTTCAGAATTGGACCAAGGAGGCTCCCCAGGACATGATGGAGGCACTGGAAGAGGGGTGGCACTCACCTTTCCCAGCCACGAGCTCGCTCTTTTCCCTGCTGTCCTGCTTCATGCCAAGTTCCTTGCCACACTCGTCTGCACATCAGACCTTAAGTTCACAGCCCGGCCTGACCACCTGGCAGATTTGGTAGAAGATCGGCCATACTGCAAGGCCATCAGGTTCTGCTCCTCGTCGTCCCAGGCACAGTTCACATACCTGGGGTATAGGCCAGGAAGGGGAAAGAAACCACAGGAGACGAGTCCCCTCCACTGTCAGACCATGCCCAGCTCCTTGCCTTCAGACTCTGAGGCCACCATGGCTACCACCACCCCTCATAGGGGCCTTCTGTTCACACCTTCGACCAGGCCATGTGAATTCCCATTTCCAGATCCTGTTTCTGGCCCTGTTCCTGGTTGGAATGCTTTTCTCTCCTTACCGAATTAGCCATTGTCCAGGGCCCAGTTCCAGACTTGTCTCCACCTGGACTGTCCGTAAGACTGGTGATCTCCAGCTCCTCTAAACTCTAAACTAAGTTCTCTTTCATTCCACAGGACTTGGTGCTCCTAAGCTAGCATGCACCCCTCAGCACTCTGCCCAGCCTACCTTCTTTCCCAAGGCTTTTCTCCAATCTCCCCACATGTATCCAGGGTCCTATTCACTTGCCCACCCCCTCCCATGGACACTTGGAGAGTGCTCTGACGTAGTTTGAGACACACAACAGTAAGAGTTTGTTCACTTTCTGCCTGCCCTGATGAAAGGAGAGGCCCTCAAAAAATGGCCATGCTCATGGACATCTTGCCCTCCGCTATTGCTTCCCAGGCCTCAGGGCCCAGTTCTCACTGGAACAGAGCCTAGAGAGGTTGTTGCCCACATGGACTCAACATCTCCCATGTTAGATTACCCTGGTGCTCTGGAGTTATTAAAAAATATAAAAATTAAGGTTACTACCCCTAAAACCAATTGGCTGAAGTCTGTCTGCAGTATGTTCTCCAAAAGGACACGGGTTGTGTGATCTGCTTCAGTAATGAAGTTCACTGTCTAAACTGGGACACAGAGTGCTTGTTAAGTGTCAATTAAGTGAGTTAAAGTATCCCTGGTGAATCTAAACTCCTCAAGTTGTTTTCAAGTACCTCAGTTTTGTTGAGAATATAGACATTTTGAGAGCACAAGCTATATTTTTCTTTCTAAAGTCTTTTGAAATTAAAGAGCATGATATGGAGGTAAAAAAGGAAAGAAGATGTGAAAGCTAGTGAGGAAGATGGGTTGAGAAGGAAAGGGGTGTGGGCTTGAGGGAGGAACGTCCTCTACAAACTGCAGACTCACTGCACTCACCTCATCCAGTTGACCAAAGGTGTGTCCTTTCCACCCACATACTCATAGTGGTTTCTCCCTTTGGTAAGCTGAGTGTCAGAAAAGAGATACAAGCTTTCTTCTCTCTTTGATTTTTTTTTTGGCAGCAAATAATAGAAGAGGTATTTCCCTCTGCTGTCACTGATGCTCTTCAGCCTGCATGGATTCAACCGTCAGTCGAACCATATGGTAAGCTCTTTAATCATCATTTCAAGTCTGAGTCTACTGAGATTGAAGGCAAGGGCTCCACAAGTGAGGAGTCACTTCTGTATTCCTGTACAACTGTCTCCCACCTCTCCTCTGATCTTTAGATAGAAGCCCTCTGTGCCTATACACTGATAGACATCCTATGTGCCTGTACCGCTGTCTCCCACCTTCTTCTGATCTTTAAATAGAAGTCCTGTGTTCATAACCAGTGCACACAGTACACAGGGCTGACTGTGTCATTGATGACCGTGTCATCAACATTTGCACCCTTGCATGTAGATATGAAGTACCCCCACTACCACACACAAGCGATTAGAGGCCAGAGGACAGGGAAGCAGGGTTATTTCTCACCAGCCAGGAGCATCCACTGTTAGCGGCCTCTTCATCGTCTGGCCCTCTTAGGGGTCAAAGTGCAGGCCCAAAGACAGATCAGATGCTTCGCTCCACGCTCCAAGCCCAGCCGCAGGGATGCCTGATGGTCTGATACTTAACCCAGGGGGCAGAGTGAGGGCTGAGCATTTTGCGTGCACATTTTCCACTGCAGAGTCCTTTACAAAGGTCGGGGGCCTGAGGGCAGCACAGCTGTCAATCAAGAAGTTCTGACACTCCTCACAATCTGGAGAAGAGAGCAATAGGGATGAGGGGAGGTATAGTTATGCTGCTGGTTGTAAAGACTTTCAGAAAGAACTGGGGCACTCATACCATTTGGCCTCGATCCTGTACCCCAAGTCATAGAGGAAGGGTACGACTGGGGTACAAATGGTGAGGTGAGGCTACTGTACCAAGGCCTTATAACCCCTTCTCTGTGAGTGGGCCAGCGGGGTCGTCATCCTGGAGCCCTCTGACCTCTTAGTACACATGGCCCTTTCTTTCTCATAGACTATACCTCTTCACTTCAGTCTCCTTTCTTCTGAGTTCTAAGATGGAGAACAGAAGTGAAGCAAGGCTGGTGGGGCCTGGAGAGTTAGCCCTTGTTTTATCAGAAAGTGTGAGATCTCCTACTTGTCCATCTACACACTTTGCCAAAACTTTTTTTTAATATTTATTTTTCAAACTTTTACTTTTATATTTTTAAGTTTCAGTGTTACATTATTTATTTATTGGCCACGCTGCATGGCTTGTGGGATTTTAGCTCCCCGACCAAGAATGGAACCCACACCTCCTGCAGGGGAAGCATGGAGTCTTAACCACTTGACCATCAGGAAGCCCATTCTCCCTTTTAACTATGGTTCAGGAGACTGACGTGCCACACTGAACACAGATGCCCAGTTCAGTGTTAGCTTCCTGTGCTTCCCATTTGTAGGTTTAACTTCCCAACCTTCTTCCATAGGAAATAGTTCACCGACACATTTACTCAGAAAATACATGTGAAGGGCACATGACACATAAGGCAATGAGCAGAGATCTGGGCATAAACACTAACAAAGCAGGGTCCCTATTATCACAGCTGGATTTATTGGACTACGTGTAGTGTCAGCAGTTTTGCATTTAATGGAATGCTTTCAAACACTGTATGAGTTATGTATTCTCACCTTCACTTCACAGATGTGCAACCAGGACCTCAGAAAATGTATAAGATTTTCCAAAGGCCACCTTAAACCAACACCTACCCAAAGTCCACACCACACCCCCAGGCCATACTTATTAGCTTTTCTACAGGGATAAGAGGAACTAACTAGAGGAACTCCCCAAATTTTCTCTTGCCAAATGTTGTCTGGGGTGCTGTCCAGGGGTCCTTGATTCTCTGGGAGGGGGCACTGGTTTCTAAGCCTGCTTGGAGCCATTTGTATTCAGCAGTTTTGCTGCTCATAGCAATTTCTTCAAACTAGATACCTTAATCAATGGTCACCTGGACATTCCCTTCCACGTGAGTAAAAGACAACAAGCATTTCTTTAGTTCTTTAGGATATTATGAAGTGTTTCACATGCATAACTTGCAGCAGAGTTCAGTCGCTTAGTCATGTCCAACTCTTTGTAATCGCATGAATTGCAGCACTCCAGGCCTCCCTGGCATCCATCACCATCTCCCGGAGTTTGCTCAAACTCATGTCCATCGAGTTGGTAATGCCATTCAGCCATATCATCCTCGGTCGTCCCTTTTTCCTCCCAGCATCAGGGTCTTTTCCAGTGAGTACTCTTCGCATGAGGTGCCCAAAGTCTTGGGAGTTTCAGCTTCAGAAGCACTCCTTCCAATGAACACCCAGGACTAATCTCCTTTAGGATGGACTGATTGGATCTCCTTGCAGTCCAAGGGACTCTCAAGGGTCTTCTCCAATACCACAGTTCAAAGGCATCAATTTTTCAGCACTCGGCTATCTTCACAACCAACTCTCACATCAATACATGACCCCTGGAAAAACCATAACCTTGGCTAGACGGACTTTTGTTGGCAAAGTAATGTCTCTGCTTTTTAATATGATATCTAGGTTGGTCATAACGTGCCCTCTAAGGAGTAAGCATCTTTTAATTTCATAGCTGCCATTACCATCTGCAGTGATTTTGCAGCCCCCCACCCCCGCCCCCAAAAAATAAAGTCTGACACTGTTTCCACTGTTGCCCATAAATTTACCATGAAGTGATGGGACCAGATGCCCTGATCTTAGTTTTCTGAATGTTGAGCTTTAAGCCAACTGTTTCACTCTCCCCTTTCACCTTCATCAAGAGGGTTTTTGGTTCCTCTTCACTCTCTGCCATAAGGGTGGTGTTATCTGCATATCTGAGGTTATTGATATTTCTCCTGGCAATCCTGATTCCAGTTTGTGCTTCTTCCAGCCCAGCGTTTCTCATCATGTACTCTGCATATGTTAAATAAGCAGGGTGACAACATACAGCCTTGACCTATTCCTTTTCCTATTTGGAACCAGTCTGTTTTTCCATGTCCAGTTCTCACTGTTGCGTCCTTACATGCATATAAGTTTCCCAAGAGGCATGTTAGGTGGTATGGTATTCCCATCTCTTTCAGAACTTTCCACAGTTTACTGTGATCCATACAGTCGAAGGCTTTGGCATAACCGCTAAAGCATAAATCGTTTTGTTTTTTTTTTTTTTTTCCCTAGAACTCTCTTGCTGTTTCCACGATCCAGCGGATGTTGCCAATTTGATCTCTGGTTCCTCTGTCTTTTCGAAAACCTGCTTGAACATCTGGACATTCATGGTTCATGTATTGCTGAAGCCTGGCTTGGAGAATTTTGAGCATTACTTTACTAGCGTGTGAGATGAGTGCAATCGTGCGACAGTTTGAGCATTCTTTGGCATTGCCTTTTTTTTTTTTTTTTCCATTTATTTTTATTAGTTGGAGGCTAATTACTTTACAATATTGTAGTGGGTTTTGTCATACATTGACATGAAACAGCCATGGATTTACATGTATTCCCCATCCGGATCCCTCCTCCCACCTCCCTCTCTACCCAATCCCTCTGGGTCTTCCCAGTGCACCAGGCCAGAGCACTTGTCTCATGCATCCAACCTGGGCTGGTGATCTGTTTCATCCTAGATAATATACATGATTCAATGCTGTTCTCTCAAAACATCCCACCCTTGCCTTCTCCCAAAGAGTCCAAAAGTCTGTTTTGTACATCTGTGTCTCGTTTTCTGTTTTGCATATAGGGTTATCGTTACCATCTTTCTAAATTTCATATATATGTGTTAGTATACTGTATTGGTCTTTATCTTTCTGGCTTACTTCACTCTGTATAATGGGCTTCGGTTTCATCCATCTCATTAGAACTAATTCAAATGAATTCTTTTTAATTGCTGAGTAATATTCCATGGTGTATATGTACCACAGCTTCCTTCCCCATTCATCTGCTGATGGGCATCTAGGTTGCTTCCATGTCCTGGCTATTATAAACAGTGCTGCGATGAACACTGAGGTGCACGTGTCTCTTTCAGATCTGGTTTCCTCGGTGTGTATGCCCAGAAGGGGCATTGCTGGGTCATATGACAGTTTGTATGGAAATACAAAAAACCTCGAATAGCGTAATCTTGACAAAGAAGACTAGAACTGGAGGAATCAACCTGCTTGACTTCAGGCTCTACTACAAAGCCAAAGTCATCACGACAGTATGGTACTGGCACAAACACAGAAATATAGATCAATGGAACAGAATAGAAAGCCCAGAAATAAATCCATGAACCTATGGACACCTTATCTTCAACAAAGGAGGCAAGGATATACAATGGAAAAAAGACAACCTCTTTAACAAGTGGTGCTGGGAAAACTGGTCAACCACTTGTAAAAGAATGAAACTAGAACACTTTCTAACACCATACACAAAAATAAACTCAAAATGGATTAAAGATCTAAATGTAAGACCAGAAACTATAAAACTCCTAGAGGAGAACATAGGCAGAACACTCTCCGACACAAATCACAGCAGGATCCTCTATGACCCATCTCCCAGAATACTGGAAATAAAAGCAAAAATAAACAAATGGGACCTAATGAAACTTAAAAAGCTTTTGCACAACAAAGGAAACTATAAGCAGGGTCAAAAGACAGCCCTCAGATTGGGAGAAAATAATAGCAAATGAAGCAACAGACAAAGGATTAATCTCAAACAAGCAACTCCTGTGGCTTTTTTATTCCAGAAAAATAAATGACCCAATCAAAAAATGAGCCAAAGAACTAAACAGACATTTCTCCAAAGAAGACATGCAGATGGCTAACAAACACATGAAAAGATGCTCAACATCACTCATTATCAGAGAAATGGAAATCAAAACCACAATGAGGTACCATTACACACCAGTCAGGATGGTTGCTATTCAAAGTCTACAAGCAATAAATGCTGGAGAGGGTGTGGAGAAAAGGGAACCCTCTTACACTGTTGGTGGTAATGCAAACTAGTTCAGTCACTATGGAGAACAGTGTGGAGATTTCTTAAAAAACTGGAAATAGAAATATATATTATTTTCTTTGTTTCATTTAACTAATGTGTTTTCATTCCAGGTTACTTACTTTACAATTTTGTCGTTTTTGCTCTTTGGGTGGTGGTGGTGTTGTTTTGCCATACATTGATATGAATCAGCCCTGGGTGTGTATGTGTGTCCCACCCCCGCCCCCCAAACCCAATCGCACCTTCTTCCTCACCCCATTCCTCTGCACTTTCCCAGTAAACCAGCTTTGAATGCCCTGCTTCATGTAATGAATTTGCACTGGTCATCTATTCGACATATGGTAATAAACATGTTAAACTGCAGTTCCCTCATATTGTCCCACCTTCAGCTTCTCCCTCATAGTCCAAAAAACAATTTTACATCTCTGTCTCTTTTGTTCTCTTGCATAAAGACTCATCCTTACCGCATTCCAAATTCCATATATATGTGCTAATATACTATATGGGCACTTCTGTTTCTGGTTTACTTCAATCTATATAACAGGCTCCAATTTCATCCACCTCATTAGAACTGACTCAAATATGTTCTTTTTTATAGCTGAGTAACAATTCATTGTGTACATTTACTACAACTTTCTTATCCATTTGCAAACTGATGAACATCTAGAGTGCTTCCACTTCCTGAATATTGTAAACATTTTTCCACTGAACATTGGAGTACATATCTCTCTTTCAATTCTGTTTTCCCTGGTGTGTATGCCCAGATGTGGGGTTGCTGGGTAATATGCTAGTCCTATTACAAGTGTTTTAAGGAATCTCCACACTGTTCTCCATAATGGCCAAAGTACCTTGCAGTCCTACCAACAGTATAAGAGGATCCCTGTTTCTGCACACCTTCTCCAGCATTTATTACTTATAGATTTTTTGATGGCAGCCATTCTGACCAGTGTTAAATGGCACCATATTGTGGCTTTGATTTGTATTTCTCTGTTCATGAGTGATGTTGAGCATCTTCTCATGTGTTTGTCAGCCATCTTTATTTCTTCTTTGGGGAAATGTCTGTTTCGCCATTTTTTTTTTTTTTTTTAATGGTCATTTATTTTTCTGGTGTTGAGCTGCATGAACTGCTTGCTCATTTTGGAGATTAATTATTTGTCTGTTGCTTCATTTGTTATTGTTTTCTTTTATTCACAAGGGTGCCTTTTCACCTTCCTTATAGTTTCTCTGGTGAGCAAACGCTTTTTAAGTTTAAAAGAACAAGATAGGGGAGTAATAGGTGAACATGGAATGTATCTCTCTCCATGGATATGTCAGGAATAAACCTTCAGACACAGACATGCATGAAGAACACCAGCTGAGAATGGACAGGAGGAGCTGACCAGAGGACAACAAGATATAGAATCATGTAAATTTATCAAGATGAAGGAACTAGGAGGAAAACCAGGAGTGTTAGTAGTACATGACCTGCTCAAGGTGGATGGGGGAACTGAAGCAAGGGTCCAATCCCCACATCAGGGTAATTGTCTGAATCAGAGAGGAAACATTTAAGACTGCCACTGAAACAGCTGTACTGTGGCAGCCTAAACAGAATGAGAATCAGACAGTCCTTGCCACAGCCATACACACCCTGGACAACAAAATGGGTCCCCTGGACCCATGCCTGGGACCTGGAGTTTGGGGACTGTGAAGGAATCACAGGATGAGGGCCTATATTGACTGTGGAGAGACAAAGAGAGGGGATGTAAGGGAGGAGCCTGTGGTGGGAAATGCTTGTGTAGGAAAGCCTGGCAACCATGGAAGCAAGGCGAATACTGCTGAGTCACGTGTAGGGGGTGAAGGCATCACTATAGATTCTCTCTCCCCACACAGCATCATTGGCAACTGAACAATAGAGAAGCTGGCACATCAAGAGCCTGACACACTAAACTACAGATAGGACCCCACCAAGGGTGTCCTTTTATGTGTCTGATGCACAGATCTACTGAATAGTATCCCAGGCAGAAGGCCCCTGTATGTGCCTAACCACATGGAGCGACAGAGAAGGAACCCAGGCAAGGGAGCCCTCTACTTGCCTCAGTGGGCAGAATCCCAGAAAATGACTGGTCAAAGAGGCCGTCTGATCGCCAGCTACAAGAGGCTCAAAGAAAGACTTGATAGGGCCATAAATCCTGTGGTGGAGGCAGTCCGTGTCCCTCCAACACTTGGAACCACCAGAGTGTCCTCAAGCCAATCAGCTATGCCACCTTCATTCTCAATACTCACTAGGTCAAAGCTGCCACGGGCAACACATATCTTGCGTCTATGCACTCAGGATCATTCGGGCAGTTTCCCACTCTTCTAGGCCCAGTAGACTGTGCCCTGTCAGGCTTTTTCTGTCAGATGGGGGAGTGGTCTCCAGGCAAGAATACTGGAGCATATTTATCAATAATGGTTGCCATACCTTTCTAGAGCACTATATTTCCTTCTGCCATAACTGATAACTCCCCCCTGAGTAGCTGGTGCTGCCAGGATCCCTGGGACTCGAGCAGCTGCACCACCTCCACACCTGGCCCTAATGGGACAAACACAAGTCCTCCAGGTCAGCCCCAGAAGCAAACCCTAATGGCCAACCCGCATGCTGAGTTGGAAATAAAATCACAATTGAAACCCATGGCAAGAGGCTATGGAAGAATAGACAAAAACCTCCCACCAGCTGTACAAGCTGCAGATTAAATCCACATGATCAACTAGTCAGACTCTGTGTCTAAGGGATATATAAAAGGTAACTGATAGCTCCCACAAAAGAAACCATACTGGTTCTGATGGCTTTGGGCATTTGAGCCAAGAACACACAGGAGTAGGTCCACATTGGAATCTGAGCTGCCTCCACAGCAGATCCAGAGATCAGCAGAGTGTTGGAGGGCATCCTAGGGAGGGGAGGTGAACTGTGACTCCCAGTGAGGGAAAGGACTCTGACAGCATTCACTCAAGAGAAACATTTCTCTTTCTTACATTTTGACTTCTTCTGTAGATCTTTCAGAATTTCTTTCTTTCTTTCTTCTCCCCCGGCCCCACTGCACCCCCTGTGCTGTAGCTGTTACTTTTTTTGGCAATACGGAATCTAATTAAGCTTTTGAGCTTTTCTTTTTTTTCCAGTCACTCTTTGTTGTTGTTGTTGTTATATACCTCTTCCTCTACGTTGGCCTTTGTAGTTTTGTCGAGTTTGCCTCTCTCTCCCTTTAAATTTTAATTTTTAACCATATTATTATTTTCTACATTTATTCCTTTACTTACTTTTCCTACTGTTCTTTCCCCCTTGCAGTTATCTTTAATGTGTATAAATCTTCCTTATCAGCCTCTATTTAACTTGGCAAAACTATTCTTTCATTCTTTACTTCCCTTTCCTCTCAATGTGTATGTTAGGCTCATTTTCATGGCTTTATTCCTCAATTGGCCCTTTGCTTTAGCTTTGTTTTCCAGTCCGTGTTGTATTTGGTTAATTTTGTACCGGTGTATATATTTTTTCTTTCCTTTTATTTTTGTTGGAATGTTTTGATTTTGCTTAGGTGTCAATATGTACATGTATATATTTAGTCACATTTTTTATTGTTACTATAAACCTCTGCCTCTACATTGGGCTTTTGCAGTTCTGTGGAGTTTTCCTCTTTTCTTTCATCTTCTTCTTCTATTGTTCTCATTTTTTCTTATTAAAATTTTAATTTTTTAAAACCTATCATATCTTCTCACATTGATTCATTTTTCTTTTCTATAGCTCTTTGCCCCATGCATTTAACCTTCAATGTATATAAAATTTCTTCATCTAATGCTATATACCTTCGCCTTTATATATTTTTCTTTCTTCGCTTTTTTTTTCTTTCCTCTAAACATATGTAAAATTTTATTTCATTGCTTTATACCCACTCAACACTTTGCTTTAGTTTGTTTTCCAGTTTGGCTTTATTTAGTTTTCTTCTTAACATTTTAACATAACTTTTGTTTTACAGTTTTACCAGCTCAATCTACTGTACTTTATTTTTTTGAACTGTTCTGACTTTGCTTATAGGTGCATAAGTAAATGTGTATATTCCATTTTATTTAATTATTATGTGTCTTATCTTAAAACTGCCTTTTTCTGGGATTCATCTTTGGTTTCTCATTTTTGGACACTTGTTTGATCTCACATAATGTCCTAACAAACCACTGGTGGAATCTTTATTTCTGACCAGAGATCAAGCCCTGAGCCATTGGAATGGGAGCACTGATTCCAAAACCCTATATGGTCAGATAATTCACCTTACTGAGTATTAAATAGAGAGAACTTACATAAACTAAACCACCTGAATACAAGACCCAGCATCACCCAAGAACAACCAGTGGTAGCACCCTGTGCAGGACTCATGTAAACAACAAAAAAACAAAAAACAAAAATACAAACCCAATCATCATCAGACAGGATTACTAACTCATTTAAGCTAGCCCTTAAGAGGAAAAACAAACAAACAAACAAAAATTCAACACAAATCCCACCCTATAGGAAGCTCACAGAATCCACTAAAACAGCCTTCAGAGGGCAGAAACCAAACAAAAGAAAGAATTCAAACTTGAAGCCTAGGCAAAGGAGAACTCAGACACAGAAAGTTTACTTAAAAAAAGGTAAGAAAGAAAATGCAGAGAAGTACTCCACAAATGGAGGAACAAACTATAAACACAGGAGTTCAAATAAATGAAGTGGAAATAGGCAAATAAATGACCTGAAAAAAAAGTAAAGAAAAATAATAGTAAAGATGATCAGAAACCTTGTAAACAAAATAGAGAACATGCAAAGATCAATTAACAAAGACCAATAAGAATTAAAGAATAAACATACAGCCACAAACAACACAATTACTGAAATTAAGAATACTCTAGAAAGAATCAACGACAGCATACCTGAAACAAACGAAGGCATCAATGAGCTGGAATGTAAAACTGTGGAAGTAACCTCTGAAGAGCAGAATAAAGTAAAAAGGATGAAAAGAACTGGGGATAATCTCAGCAGCCTCAGTGACAATAGGAAACTCACCAGCATTTGAATTATACAGGTCCCACAGAACAAGACAGAAAGAAAGTGTATGAGAATATTTTTCAAAGGATTATTGTTGGAAATTTCCTTTTCCTTTGCTCAAGTTCAACCTCCACAAAAAGGTCTCCCCTGCCCATCCTGTTTTAATAACAATACCTCTACTTCTTCACCCTGCACTTTATTTTTCCTCACAGTACTCGTCACTAATTACCAGTATATTACATATTTATCTGTTTATTATTGCTCCATGGCAGCAGGGATTCTCTCTTCTCCGTGTGTACCTCCCACATCTAGAACAGTGCCTGGAATATAAAAGACCTTTTATTTCATCCCCACTCTCCAATACCATGATTCACCTCCAACAAGGTAATAAGTTCTTTCACCATATCTGCCTTTGCATAAAGTTCCTTCCAGTCTGAAATACCCTTTAAAGGCAATTCTGATAACAATTCAGGAATTTTTTTTTCCACAATTCATAAGTGTATTCACACCTTCTCCAGTAAAGGTTACTGACCATTACTTCTTCCTGCTATGTTATCAGTTCAATGGAAAAATTCTTTGACTAGGAAACAGAATCTAGACTCTGGTTTTAGCTTTGTCATGAAGTACTGCATCTGTCCTCTAAGCTCCTATGACACTTTGGAACTATTAATGCCAGTTTTTAAAATCCAACCAATCTTCCACAGTCCACCTCAACTCTCAGTTACTCCAGCCTAAAGAGACTTCTTTTTTTTTTTTTTTTAACTTCTAAACATTCTTCACCATGGATAATCTACAGCAGTGGTTTAACTTTTTTAGGCTGGGAAGAATCTAAAGTCACAGTGCTTTCTGACACCTAAAACTCAAATTATAAACACATGTAAATAAAATGTCATTGTGTATTAGAACTAGAACAAAGTGATTTTAAGTGTCAAAGATTAAACACACACACACACTATTCTCAACACATAGTAGAGAAAGCTGAAGCTGAGAAAATTATAATTAGTTTCTTTCTTACACGTAGAGGGAAAACAGTGAGAGATTTTACTGTTGGGACAATTAATCTATTCTACCAAACATACTGTATGAAAACCACTAGTCTATACCACATAATTCAAAATTATATCATATACTCTTGTTCACAAGACTCAGCTACTTGACTTCAAATGTATCACCAAGAGATTACTCCATAAATATGTTGACAATATTAAAAGTGATAAACATCCATGTCAGTTGACAGTACTATGTTAAACACTTTCATGCAAAGTGGTAAAACCTATTTCAAGTAATTAAGTCTACCACACATCATATGCAAGCTCCCATATGCTAAACAAACAAAAAAACCCAGCAAGCTGAAAATGTACCTATTTACAAAATTCTTCATCAAGCTTCATATTCTTTCACTGACCCTCTGAACTCTGAGTAGCAATTAAATTAAAATTATGACAATGCTAGAGAAACTGTATTATACATTCTAAACACCAGAAACTCTAGAAATTAATCATTTGAAAGGATTTAAGTGAAAATATTCCCTTTGTTATAAACTCAAGTTATATGTTAACTCTTTATATGTTATATGTTAACTATTTGTTAACTATTTATGAAGTCATGATGATTTTGGAATGCAAAAACATGCTTGGTATATCAGCTGAATAAATGAAAAATTTACGGATTAAATTTCAAAGCTATAAAATAAGGCATGTTTTCTAAAATCACTAATTTATACACTAAAAATATATCACCAAGTATAAGATACTGCCCTTCAACAAGATTAAAATGCAATCAACCAGCACAGTGTGTCATAAATGATAACACTGCTTTATTTGCATTATACATCAAAAAATTATCCTGACAAATCAGTAATAGTGAATTCTACTTAGTAGAAAGGAAGTTGCTACTAAGAGTTAATTTTGTTATATTTATTTTTGAATGCTCACACACACAGACATGATTAAAAGATGAAAGATAAATGCCCTTAAATAAACTTGCTGCAATCATCTCTTATTCAGATCACTCTATGAGCAAGAAATGGTTCCTCTAAAACTGTTTCAGAAAAATATCTTTGTACTGATACATGAAAAGTGAAAGATTACTTGTCCAAACATACAATAAAATGATAGGAAAGAGATGAAAATTTAATGTTTACAAAGATCAAAACAAGCTTTTCCAAGACTAAGCTGGCATATAAAGCAAAATACACAAAGTGACAAAAGATTTAACCTTTATCTTACAAATTATTAACGTAACAGCACAGAAAATTTGAAACAGAAAGTATGGGACACATAACATTATTAATCTCACACCCTACCAAAACCATAATTAGTTTTTGCACTAGCAAAGGCAAAGGGGAAGAAGAACCCTGAGATAAAGGTGGTACCAGAACCAAAGGGTCCTGCCAATCATACTGTGACCAGATCCATTACTTTAAAAATCTACATGAACATTATGCAGATGAAGAGTTGGAATGTGAAGAATGAGACGAAGAAGAACAAGTAACAAGACCATGGAAGCTGAGCCCAGGATGATGTACCAGCTGTGACAAGAGGCTAAAGTAGTAGCTGAAAACGGATGACCATGCAAAGCATCTAGCCTTGCAAAGGATAAAGCAAGACACAGTAATTTAAAACAATAGATCATAAACCTGGCAAAGAAACAGAATCCTACAGAGATTAAGAGATTTCAATCAAGAGGATAAGATAAGACAGACTGGAAGAAAATACTTACAAAAGACACATACACCTGATAAAGGACTGCTATCCAAAATACACAAAGACTTTATAAAACTCATCAATAAATTTTAAAACTGGCAAGACCAGGACACCTCACCAAAAGGATATTCAGATAGCAAATAGGCATATAAAAAGATGTTCAGTCTGAATTAAAATAACAATGGGATGCCACCACACATCTATTAGAATGGCCAAAATCCAAAACAAGGACAACACCAAATTTGGTGAGGATGCAGAGCAAGAGGAACACTCAATCACTGCTGGGAGGGATTCAAAATGATACGGCCACTTGGGAAGACAGTGGCAGTTTCTTACAAAACTAGACATATTCTTACTATGGGATCCAGAAAATTACGCTCCCCAGAATAAATACCAAAGGAGTTGACAACTTACGTCGCCATAAAATCCCCCACACTAATGTTTACAGCAGCTTTACTCGTAACTGACAAAACTCATAAGCAAACAAGATGCCCTTCAGTAGGTGAATAAACAAACTGCGGTACATCCAGACAATCGAGTATCACTCAGCACTAGAAAGAAATGAGCTATCAAGCCCATGAGAAAAAAAAACCAAAAAGATGCAGAGGAACCTTAAGTACATACTACAACGTGAAAGAAGTCAATCTGAAAAGGCTACGTACGATATGATTCCAACCACATGACCTTCTGGAAAAAGCATAACTAAAGAGACTGAAAAAAAGATCTGTGGCTGCCAGGGCTTAGGGTGAAAGGAAAAATGAATATGCAGAGTATAGAGGATTTTCAGGGCAGTGAAAATATTCTGTATGCTATTGTAATGGTATTTCATTACACAGTTGCCAAAACATATAGAATAAACACCACCAAGAATAAACATCATGTAAATGATGGACTGCGGGTGATAATGATAAGTCAGTTTAAGTTCAACATTGTAACAATCATCAATACTGTAACAATCACACCACTCTGGCAGGGATGCTTGTGGTAGGGGAAACTGTACATGTGTCAGTGGGCATACAGGAAATCTCTGTACCTTTTGCTCAATTTTGTGTGAATCAAAAACTGCTGTAAAAAATAAACTCTATCTTAAAAAGCTTCTCTGGTAGCTCAGATGGTAAAGAATCCACCTGCAGTGCAGCAGACCTGGGTCAGGAATATCCCCGTAAGGAAATAGCAACCCACTCCAGTATTCCCGTCTGGAGAACTCCACACACACAGAGGAGCCTGGCTGGCCACAGTTTCATGGGGCCGCAGAGTTGCACACAACTGAGAGACTAACACACACACAAAAAGTCAAGGGCCCACACAGGATCTAAGAGAAAGAGAACCTGGGTATTTTTGTTTTTAAAGAGCTACCCAGGTGATTCTGATGTAACAGCCAGGATTAGGGGACCACTGACTTAAAGAGCCACACCAGCCATTTCTGTTCCTTCCCTGTGCAAAAGTTCCTCAACATGAATGTTTTTATATAGTTATAATAATAATAATCATACTATATGTGGCTCTAAGTGCGGATCTTCTTAAGCCATCGTTAACATTCAACATTAACTTTCACTTTAGGAGACAAATTTCCTGCTGTATCATTTCATTTCCAAAGCACCACAATAATTAAAGAAAAAGGGTATAGCAGAATGAAAAAAAAAGTCATCTGAGATTTAAACAACTTTCAACCTAACACCAAAAGCATGAGCCATAAAAGAAAAAAATGATAAAATGGACTCCATCAAAATTGAAATCTTTTGTTCTACAAGTACTGTTAGAACAATTAAAAAGACAAACTACTGACACGGAGGAAGTATCAAATGACTTGTACCAAGAATAAAAACAAAAAACCCCAAACTCTTACAACTCAAGAAAGCAAGCAAACAGAACTTTTAAATGGTGGAAAGACTTGAACAGACACTCAACCAAGTAAGATATAAAAAGGCAATTTGGCACATGAAAAGATGTTCACCAACCTTAGGCAGGAAGGAAAGGCAAATTAAAAGCATGATAAGATATCACTACACACACCCATTAGAATGGCTACAATACTGACAGTGTCAAGTCCTGACACAGATTCTGAACAGCTAAAACTTTCATACATTGCTAGTGTGGATACAAATGGCACAGTCCCACAAGAAAGCAGTCTGGCAGTATCTTATGAAGTTAAACACACACTCACCACATGACCCAGCAATCCCCCATTCCTAGGGATTTATCCTAGAGAAACGAAAACCTGTATCCACACAAAAACTTACACAAAAATGTTCACAGCAACTCTATCACAACCAGAAGCAACTATACAACCCAAATGTCTTGCAATAAGCAGGTAAATGGATAAGCAAACCGATACACTGATAACAAGAGAGTATCACCCAGCAGTAACAAGGAACAAACTACTGATATACACAACAGACTGGCTCAATTACAAAATAATTATGTGAATGAAAGAAGTTAGTCTCAAAGGCTACGAACTGTATGATTCCATTTATATAACATTATTGACAAAACAAAACTACACTGACAGATCAGTGGTTGCCAAGTATTAAGGGTGGAAGAAGGATGTGACTACAAAGGAAAAACAAATTTTCTGGGGCTGAAGGATATTCCATACTAACTGTGATAGCAATTACATAAACCTATAAATGGGCTAAAATTCACAGAACCGTACATGAAATTAAAAGGCTCATTTTATTGTATATTGATTTTTTAAAATTTGCAATGTTTATGTTCTCAAATTGGGTCCTGTTTCATTATTGTATTATTTACATAAGCAATGATGCCACAATCATTATTCAAAAAAGCAACCTGAATGCCAAACAATGAAGAATCATTATTTTTGAGCACACCAACCTTTACTGAGGCCTCTGCAATAATTCAAATGGACATACTACATCCTCCATTTCTGTGAACACAGCTTTCCCTGTCCTTTTTATTACACCCTTAGCAAAGATTAAAGTGGATTAGTAAATCGAAACAAAACCTATATTTTTCAATGCCATAATAACATAAGTTTGCTGTGTTCAATGATAAACTGATATCCAAGTTGTAAGAAATACATCTTCAAATCAATCAAATTACTGGCGAAGGGAAGAAGGTGGAAAGGGTATGACAGGAGAGGCTAGCAGGTAGGAGCATGAGTGGGAGCTGAAAGGACTGACAAGGTCCTGACTGACCCAAGGTCCAGGAGCTCATGGCTAGGGAGCCAAAGGATATTAATAATCTATACATTAACCCCCCACCCTCTAACACACACACATTTATTTTTAATCATTAATTAAAACTTTTTCACCCTCTAAGTTTAAATGCCTGGGGCAAATCCCAGCAAGCCAATCCTAATGTTTAGGTAACACCAAGAAATTTTATCAACTAAAAGTAATAATTCAGATTTTAATTCTCAACTTTACTGAAACCAGAACTGAGCCATATAATTAATAATGATATGGACTACTGAAAAGGACTTTCTTCTTTAAAAAATCTTCAAACTCAGGACAAAACTTAATTCCAATATAGATAAACCTCTGAAAAATACAGACATTTGTATTTGGCACTATTTTGCACTGAAATATACACCATGTATTAAAAACATCAAATGGTACATGATACGGTGCATGTGCTAAAAAGAAAAAAAAAAAAAAAGAAAACATTTAAGGCTACCACAGACACACTATCATGTTAAGAGGTGTGTGTGACTTCTTAGAAATCTGAAGCATTTCAGTGTTCACCCAGGAGCTTAACAATCAAATTTGTATTTGCAGACAGTTACCCAGGGCAGTTACAAAACTTTGACTAAGTTACTTAACCTATACATTCTGTAGTTCCTCTTCCTGTAATATGACAGGTTGATCAGATCAATGGCACTCATGCAATGCCTAAGAACCATTCCAGGGTGGGCTGTTTCCCCTAATTGGTATGATTTATACTGGCTTTGTGTGATTTTAAAAGTAGGGTTTTCCACTGTTTTAAAAATATAGGCATACCTTGAAGATACCATGGTTCTGATTCCAAACCACTGCAATAAACCAAGCATTGAAATAAAGCAAGTCACACAAATTTTTTTGTTAAAGCGAGTCTCATGAATTTTTTGGTTTCCTAGTGCAAATAAAACTTACGTTTACATTATATAGGCTATTAAGTGGGTAATAGCATTATGTCTAAATAAACAATGCACATCTTAATTTTAAAATACCTTGTTGCAAATAAACACTAACCATCATCTGAGTCTTCAAAGTGTTATAATCTTGTTGCTGGTGAAGATCTTGCCAAGGTGTTGATGGCTGCTAACTGATCAGGGGTGGCTGGTGAATGCTGGGATGGCTGTGGCAATTTCTTCAAATAAGGTAACAATGAAATGTGCCACATGAATAAACTCTTCCTTTCAACAATGATTTCTCTGTAGCATGCAACGCTGTTTCACGGCATTTTACCAACAGTAAGAAGTGGAGTCAGTCCTTTCAAACTTGCTTCATCAACTAAGTTTATGTAACAAATCCTTCGTTGTCATGTCAACAGCCTTCACAATATCTGTACCAGAAGTACATTTCATCTTAAGAAACCATTTTCCACAAAAAAAAAAAAAAAAGAAAGAAACCATTTTCCTTGTTCACCTATAGGCTTCCCTGGTAGCTCGGCCAATAAAGAATCTGCCTGTGATGCTGGGTCAGGAAGATTCCCCTGGAGAAGGGAATGACAACCCACTCCAGTATTCTTGCCTGGAGAACACCATGGACAAAGAAGCTTGGCGGGTTCCAGTCCTTGGGGTCACAAAGAGTTGGACATAACTGAACGACTAACACACTTTAAGGTTCCAATACTAATTCTAGTTTTTCTGCTACTCGCACCACATCTAAAGTTACTTCTTCCACCCTGTGAGCCCTTCAAAGTCATCCAAGAGGGTTGGAATTAACTTCTACCAAACTTGTGTCAATAGTGGTATTTTGACCTCTTCCCACCTATCAGGAATGTTCATCAGAAACACACTGAAAAGGGTTGCCATAAACCTTCAATTTGTTTAAAAAAAAAAAAAAAATGCAGTTATCTGCTAAGTGCAGTAAAGCAAAAGCACAGTAAAACAAGGTGTGCCTGAGACTGCCAGAGCCACTTGATACTAAGTTATCTTTTCCTTGGCTTTAAATTCCAAAACATACTGCTTGTTTTACCTGATGAAACCAAGTATTCACAAAAATAGGCAACATTTTCCATGATCAAAAAATAGCATTGAAGTTCTCACAACATTTGAATTTTTCAGAGCCCTACATATATAATAATGGGAACTTATCATTTTACAAATTTTACCAGTTACATAAATCCTGTTTTTCCTAAAAATGGGCTACCCTAGTGGCTCTACTGAGCCTACTGGTGAAGAATTCGCCTGCAGTGCAGGAGTCACAGGATACGCAGGTTCGATCGCTGAGTCGGGAATATTCCCTGGAGAAGGAAATGGAAACCCACTCCAGTATTCCTGCCTGGAGAACTCCACGGACGGAGGAGCCTGGTGGGCTACAGTCCAAAGGGTCACAGTCGGACACAACTAAGCAAGCAGGCAGGGATTTCCTAAAATTGCCATTAAAAAATAATTCCTGAAGATCTCAAAATACGAAGTGATGTGCTATAAACCTATCAATAAACGTGGCTTAATATATAGGTGAATCTCAACAGAAGCCAAGCCATGAAGTGTAGAAGGTATCTCTCCTAATCAAGACTACCCCCAAGAAAAAGAAAGGCAAAATGGTTGTCTAAGGAGGCCTTACAAATAGCCAACCAAAGATGAAAAGCAAAAGGCAAAGAGAAAAGGAAAGATATATATACCCATCTGAATGCAGAGTTCCAAAGAACAGCAAGGAGAGATAAGAAAGCCTTCCTCAGTGATCAATATAAAGAAATGGAGGAAAACAATAGAATGGGAAAGACTAGAGATCTCTTCAAGAAAATTCCGATACCAAGAAAACATTTCATACAAAGATGGGCACAATAAAGGACAGAAACAGTACGGACCTACAAGAAGTAGAAGATACTAAGAAGAGATGGCAAGAACACACAAAAGAACTATACAAAAAAGATCTTCATGACCCAGATAACCACGATGGTGTGATCACTCACCTTGAGCCAGACATCCTGGAGTGCCAAGTCAAGTGGGCCTTACGATGCATAACTACAAACAAAGCTAGTGGAGGTGATGGAATTCCAGCTGAGCTCTTTCAAATCCTAAAAGGTGATGCTGTGAAAATGCTGCACTCAATATGCCAGCAAATTTTGAAAATGCAGCAGTGTCCCTGGTGGCTCAGACGGTAAAGCGTCTACCTGCAATGCGGGAGACGTGGGTTCTATCCCTGGGTTGGGAAGATCCCCTGGAGAAGGAAATGGCAATCCACTCCAGTACTCTTGCCTAGAAAATTCCATGGATGGAGAAGTCTGGTGGGCTACAGTCCACGGGGTCGCAAAGAGTCAGACACAACTGAGTAACTTCACAGCAGTGGCCACAGGACTGGAAAAGGTCAGTTTTCATTCCAATCCCAAAGAAAGGCAATGCCTAAGAATGCTCAAACTACTGCACAATTCCACTCATCTCACACACTAGCAAAGTGATACTCAAGCGAGACTTGTAGACAACTGTAGACAATTACTTGGAGACAAGTAATTCTCCAAGCGAGACTTCAACAGTACATAAACCAAGAACTTCCAGATGTTCAGGCTGGATTTAGAAAAGGCAGAGGAACCAGAGATCAAATTGCCAGCACCTGCTAGATCATGATACGAGCAAGAAAGTTCCAGAAAAACATCTACTTCTGCTTTAATAACTAGGCCAAAGCCTTTGACTGTGTGGATCACAACAAACTGTGGAAAATTCTGAAAGAGATGGGAATACCAGACCACCTGACCTGCCTCCCGAGAAACCTGTATGCAAGGCAAGAAGCAACAGTAAGAACCAGACATGGGGAAAAGAAAAAAGAAAAAAAAAAAAAAGAATCAGACATGGAACAACTGACTGGTTCCAAATCAGGAAAGGAATATGTCAAGGTGGTATATTGTTGCCCTGTTTTTTCAACCTGCGAAATGCCAGCTGGATGAAGCTCAAGCTGGAATCAAGATTGCCAGAGAAGTATCAATAACCTCAGATATGCAAATACCACCACCCTTATGGCAGAAAGTGAAGAAGAACTAAAGAGTTTCTTGATGAAAGTTAAAGAGGAGAATGGAAAAGTTGGCTTAAAACTCAACATTCAAAAAACTAAGACCATGGCATCTGGTCCCATCACTTCATGGCAAATAGATGGGAAACCAATGGAAAGAGTGACATACTTTATTTTCTTGGGCTCCAAAATCACTGCAAATGGTGACTGCAGCCGTGAAACTAAAAGACACTTGGCTCCTTGGAAGAAAAGCTATGACCAATCTAGACAGCATATTGAAAAGCAGAGACATAACTTTGCCAACAAAGGTCCATCTAGTCAAAGCTATTATTTTTCCAGCAGTCACGCATGGATGTGAGAGTTGGACTACAGAGAAAGCTGAGTGCTGAAGAATTGATACTTCTGAACCGTGGTGTTGGAGAAAACCGTTAACAGTCCCTTGAACTGCACGGAGATCAAACCGTCCCTCCTAAAGGAAATCGGTCCTGAATGGTCACTGGAAGGAATGATGCTGAAGCTCCAATGCTTTGGCCACCTGATACAAAGAAATGCCTCGATGGAAAAGACCCTGATGCCGGGAAAGACTGAAGGCAGGAGGAGAAGGGGATGACAGAGGATGAGATGGTTGGATGGCATTACCGACTTCATGGACATGAGTTTGAGCAAGCTCTGCAAGTTGATGATGGACCTCCTGTCCATCCTGGACAGCCTGGCATGCTGCAGTCCGTGGCATCACAAACAGTCAGACACAACTGATCACCTGAACTGATCTTCAGAATGCACCCAAAACTAAGTCCTCACTTCTTCCTCTGTTACTAATCTAGTCCAAACCACCATTATCTCTCAGATTACTACCACAGTCTCCTAATTGGTCTATTTCTGCTCTTGGCCCACTATCATAAAGCAATCCGAGTGACCCTTCTGAAAACAAGCCAAATCATGTCACTTGGTTGCTCACAACCCTCGGTGGGTGACTTCTCTTGGAGTTAAAGTCAGAGTCCTAAGCACTATCCTACCAACTCTTAATTGACCCGATAATCTCTGTTGACTTCATCTATCCTTCTTCCTTGCTCTCTCTATTCCAGCCCTACCAGCATCCTTGTTATTCCTTGGAACATGATAACAAGTTCACTTCAAGGTGGTTTTTGCTATTCTCTCTGTCTGGAAATGGCCTTCCCCCAGATATCTGCACGGCTCATGCCCTTATCAAACACTAACGCTGCTCAACCTTTAATGAAGTCACCTTAAAATGAAGTTTTAACTATCTACTCTATTTAAAGCAGCAGCCTCCTCCTACTTGCTGCTGTCGTCTCCCACTCTCTGCAACCCCATGGACAGTAGTCCACCATGATCCTCTGTCCATGGGGTTTCCCAGGCAAGAATACTGGAGTGGGTTGCCATTTCCTTCTCCAGGGGATCCTTCCTGACCCAGGGATGGAACCCATGTCTCCTGCATTGATTGGCAGGCAGATTCTTTACCACTGAGCCACCAGGGAAGCCCGTCCCTCCTACTAGTGACGATCAAATTCCAACCTCACATTATTTCTTTTCCTGGCCCCTCTCTTCCAGTCAAATATCAGTTCCATGAAAGCAGGGATTTTCCTCACTACTGAATAAACTCAGCCATTAAAATAATACCTGGCATTTAACAAACACTTGTTGATAAATTTTCTACTTATCTCTCAGTAAGCAGCCACATAAAACCTACAAGTTCTCTGTTCACAACCAGGGAAACACTACATCAATTACTCACCTGATTCATGTCTACTTCTGACTTGAAATGGATAAGATACTTAACTAATAAAATCCTCTCCGAAGAGGGCTGGAAGAAAATTTGGAGGTGATGGATATATTTATTGCATATATTGCAATCTCTTCACAAATGAATACTTACCTCCAAGCTCATCAAGTTGCATACGTTTAATAGGTACAGCTTATCTCAATAAAGAAAGAGATTTTTTTTAAGACATTAAAAAAAAAAGAAAAAAGAATCCTCTTCAAGTCCTGTCCAAAGGGTATGAATGTGAAAAGAGGAAGGAGTAGGTAGGCAAAAACAGTTTTTTCAGTCAAACAAGTTCAACTCCCGGTCAAAAGGATTCTTAGGCAGATGACTCAAACTAAGTCTTATTATTCTAATCTTTTCTGGAGAGCTTTAAAATGAATTCTTTAGAAAACAACAACTATCTTGTTTCTCAAACTTAATTCAAATCCAGGTCTATCAGAGACTGCTCTGAAACAGCCTTAAGAGACTTTACTGTTATATCTAAGCTACAACCTATTTGATACCCTCATACAGAGGATGCCATCCATATAAAATATAAATAAGATGTGGCTTTTTACAACTTTGCACAAATAAAGGCCACAAGACAATGTGATAATGATGGTCTCGAACAGTCCATACGTGTGAAATGTGTTTTTTTTTAACAGTTTGCTGACAGTATATATAGAGGTTACAATAAGGCAGACTAAGACACCATTCCTGAGGTTAAATACTGAACATATAAAGAAGAATGTTCGAAACAAAGAAGAGCAGTTACTGTGGACTGAAAATGCCAGAGATAATTATACTGCTAAATAAAACTTCAGCAAAACCTTAAATGATCTTTTCAGGCTCTGTAACAAAGATCCCATGGAAACTAAAAATAACATACAGGAGGGTCTCTACTCAGCATGAATTACTAAATTTTCTATTAGAAAGTAAAGTATTTTTAAGATACTTTTAGTATAAAATATAGAAGTTACTAAGATAAACTAATAAGTTTCAAGTACTGTACAAATGCTCTTACATTATAATGAAAGAATCATTTCTCACATATACAAATTATTTTAAAATCCAAGAAGTTTATGTATATTTTCCTCAGTATTTGTGCATTATAGGTAGAGGTGAAGACACAGGACAAAATGTTTCTTCTCATGATTGCTGAAGCATAAAAATGCTCAAAGACAAAAATAGACCCAGAGAAGTTAAATGACTTACCCCAAAATCAGAGAGCTGGAGTCGGAATCCATATTTTCAAATCACTGGACTCACCTCCCATCCCTCTGTGCTAACTGGGTAAAGCAGTACTATCAGTAATCACTGACAATCTTGGTAAACACAGTACAGTTTATTATTAATAGTAGAGAACATAGATTTTGCTGCCCACCATGCATAGATTTGTCATGGCTTTGCTAAATGCACAAGCCATGCAACCCTGGGCAAAATTACTTAACTTCTCTAAATCTTTATTGAGGTTTCCCTAGTGGCTCACTGGTAAGGAATCCGCCTGCCAATGCACGACATGTGGGCTTGATCCATGGGTTGGGAAGATCCCCTGGAGGAAGAAATGGCAATCCAGTATTGCAGAATCCTTTAGACAGAGGAGCCTGACGGGCTACAGTACACGGGGTAGCAGAAGAGTGGAATGTGACTAACAAACAACAAACCTTTATTTCCTCACTTTAAAATGGGTTCAATTTAATAACAACATCTATCTCAAAAGACTATCACGAGGATTAAATGCAAATATTGGTAAATTCAGCCCAGGCCAGGGCACCATATAGCCAGCCCTCCATATCTATGGAACTCACAGATACAGAGCAGACTGTACTCTGGCATCATATACAAGGGACTTGAGCACCTTCAAGGGCTTCCCTGACAGCTCAGCTGGTAATGCAGGAGACCCCGGTTTGATCCCTAGGTCGGTGAGATCTGCTGCAGAAGGGATAGGCTACCTACTCCAGTATTCTTGGGCTTCCCTGGTGGTTCAGCTGGCAAAGAATGCAATGCAGGAGACCTGGGTTCAATCCCTGGGTTGGGAAGATCACCTGGAGAAAGGAAAGGCTACCCACTCCAGTATTTCAGTCTGGAGAATTCCACGGACTGTATAGTATAATCCATGGGGTTGCAAAGAGTCGGACATAACTGAGCGACTTTCACTTCACTGAGCACCCTCAGATCCTGGTATCTGCAGGGGTCCTATAACCAGTCCCCCACGGACACTGTGGGACTACTATATAATCCCTCACATGCTGACCAACAGTGACAGGATCTCTTAAACTCTCATCTACGGAAATCAAATGTCAGGGAAAAAACATAGTTTTTCAAGCTTAGCAAATAAACAGCTAAAACAAAAGTACCTTAAGAACACAACTGTGATTCTGAAGCCAAAGAAGATGAAGTCTGCCACTGTTTCCAGTGGAGCCTAGAAGTCAGACACAACTTAAGGGACTGAACAAGAGCACAACTATGCTAAATCCAAGTCAATAAAATGTAGCCTTCTTTCAAAAACAGTATCCTCCTACTTCATATCGCCTATTCTTCCAGTGTCATTTACATGATTTTAATCCCTGAGCTCTGTCCTTGGTTCTTCTATTCACTCTGCACTGGATCCGCATGCATTTCCATTCATCATAATGGTCACAACTACTATGAACACTCCCAGGATTCTAAAGTGTACAAAGTTTTAGACTGGCAATGGATTCTGGGGTCCCCTAAAACTGCATAGAAAATTTTGCAAAATTTTGTGTGTGCACTTCTTTTCTGGATGGTGGGTCAGTAGCTCTTACCAGATTTCTGAAGAAGTTTGGTCCATATCTCAAAGAAGATAAATTAGTGGCTAACGTGTTAATTACTCCCAAATCTATACTGCCAGCCCAGCCGTAACCCCAAAGTCTAAACTATGGTATGCTGGACATGCCCAACAAAATCCTCCAGACACAAATCAATTTATCATGTCCAAACTTTCTGGTAAACTCACTCTTCAAACCCACCCAAATCTTTCTGTATTCTCTAGTTCAGTAGTGGCCAACACAAAGCACCTAGTTATACAAGCTGAAAGCATAAGCCTTAACTTTTCTTCTTTCCTCTCTCTCATCCAATCATCAAGGGCTACCAACATCAGGCTCAAGAGATTTCTCAAACATGCTTCCAATCTTTCATCCTGAATACTGCTGCCCTAAAACTTTCTTCTAGATGACTGCAACAGTCTTCCAGGCATCATGAACTGAACTCTTTTAGAAACTATTTTCCTCAAAATCCACCCTTTAAAATAAAACACATGAGCATCACAGCCCTGTTCAAAACCCAGCTCCTATTAGCATGGGTGGGAGGAGGCAGTGGCCCTTTAAAAAGCAAACACAACACTTGATGATCCATCCAGTCTATGCCTACTTCATCTGTCACTCACTGCAACCTATCTTACATTCACTTCCTGCACTGTCACACACCACCCTCTCATGTCTTCTTTATACGCCCCTCTTCTGCCTCTTGATATCTTACACAGCTTCTGAACACAGTTCAAGTGTCACATCCTCCAAAAATCCCTCCCTGAAATCCTCAAGCAAAGCTAACAACTCTTTCTCAACTTTTTCATGACACTCAGGTTATATCTATCACTACACTCACATGCTGCTGCTGCTAAGTCACGTCAGTCGTGTCCAACTCTGTGTGATCCCATAGACGGCAGCCCACCAGACTCCCGTCCCTGGGGTTCTCCAGGCAAGAATACTTGAGTGGGCTGCCATTTCCTTCTCCAGTGCATGAAAGTGAAAAGTGAAAGTGAAGTCTGTCAGTCGTGTCTGACTCTTCACGACCCCATGGACTGTAGCCTACCAGGCTCCTCCCTCCATGGGATTTCCCAAGCAAGACTACCGGAGTGGGGTGCCATTGCCTTCTCCCTACACTCACATACTACTCCATAATTATCCATTTACAAATCTTTTTCCTCCATTAGACTATGAGATACTTAAGGGACTGTGCATTTTTCTTCAATGTCACTTAGAAGGCCATAAACAAATGTCTGGGGAATGCTGTTTTACCTATGTTATACCAATGCAATTTTGAAAACACAAACATTTGAGTTTACTAAGCACAATGAAACAGAAATATTTTAATGTGCTTATGTAATAGTGTAATTTTAATCTTAAAATAATCAACTACCTTTTCCAAATAATGTACAAGCAAAGGATTCTCAAATTTCATATATCAAGTATTTTCAGATTTTCCCATTCACCTAATTAAATGACTCAGAAGGATGTTTAATCATTAATTTTATTAGTTAATGTTAACTAGGAGAAAAATAGTGGATAAAAAAGCTCTTCAGGAGGAGCCCACAACTACAATCTTTCCCTAAATCAAGTAAATCCAGGAAATACACTTCAAGTGCAGGTTCCTACATGCTTTGGTCTTGGCACCAGTGAACATGTCAACAACAGTGGCCAGATAACTACACTGGTGATGAATTGATGCCATGAATGTCTCACCCATCTTTGATAGAGAACACAACTTTAACTGTCAGTGAAAGTTAAAAGGACTAAATGTTAAACTCTGAAGTCATCAATGTCAACCATTAAAAAACACGAGTCATTTAAAAGCCCTAACACTTTAAAGTAGCTTTCCAAATTATTTGAGTAGAATTTTAATCGCATTGGAGAAACCGACTTACTCAAGTTGCAGTAACTGCAAATACACTCAGCAATGTGCTAACAATGCTTCAGCAAAAGAATAAAATGCACACACATACACATCTATATACACATTTAATGTTTGCTAATTTCAGGTATGGAGCTTCTCAGGTGGCTCAGTGGTAAAGAACCTGCCTGCCAATGGAAGAGACACGGGTTCAATCCCTGTGTTGGGAAGATCCCCTGGAGTAGGAAGTCCAACCCACTCCAGTATTCCTGCCTGGAGAATGCCATGAACAGAGTAGCCTGACAGGCTACAGTCCATGGGGTCACAGAGTTAGACACAATTAAGCACACACAATTTTAGGAACATACTGCACGCTTCCCCAACAAGTTCAAGTTACACAGTGTTCAGCAAAATAAATTCATTTAGCAAGAAAAGAAAGGTTTAGTGAGACCTCTTAGAAACCAAATTAACACTATTTTTTAAAACTGACCTTCAAACAAATAAAATAAAATATTAAAAAAAAAAAAAAAGGGACTTCCTTGATTGTCCAGTGCTTAAGACTCAAGCTCCCAATGCACAGGGCATGGCTTCGATCCCTTGTTGGGGAACTAAGATTTCACATGCCGTGTGGCCATAAATAAACTAATTTTTTTTAAGTGACCTTCAAAGAGTAATAAAAAGAGAAAAAAAAAAACAGTGACCTTTACTCCCTTACCTATACCCAATCCAGGATTATAATGTCCCTGCTAGTAAGTATAAATAAGAAAAAATAACACTAACAATCTCTTTTCTTTCACAAACATCTGTCTTTTCATCTACATTAAAAGATATAAAAACATAACCTTCAAAATGCTACACTTAAAAGGATGTCAGTCTATTATATACTTACACATCTTGAAAGTTCTGTAATTACTGAGAGCTGGAGAACCGCAGCATGAGCCAATTAAAACTAAAATGAAGAAAACTGTCTTCTTCACATTCACTACACATAGAGGACAAGAAGTCTTTAGTCCCCTGTGAGTAATTTTCAACAAGAAATTTAGAACAGGGTGGGTGGGGGGAAAAGGGTGAGAATTCCCCTCTTCGAAATTCCAGGCAATTCAGAATGACACAGCTAGAAAAAAATAAACAAGGAAAAATGCTTGATCTTAATTTTGAGCTTCAGCTTCAAAAAAAAAAAAAAAGTTGCTTTGGTACAAGTATCTGTGGAATGGCAATATTCTAGACAAATATAACTAAAACCATAAATTCTGTAAGGACACTCCCTCCCAGATTATAAGCATCTCAAAGTAATATCAAGTCTGTTCTCTTATTTTACCATATCCTTTTTAATACATGTCATGATGCCTAGATAATGTGAAGGCATTCCCGTTAAGAGTTAGTAATAATGATGAATTTTATTTGATGACCCACAGCTACACAGTGACTTACGATGTCTACAATAATCCCATTTGCTCATCACTTAATCTTTAAGTATCCTCAACCACCAAAAAGATAGTCACAGATCCAAGCTTTGAGGAAAACAGCGCAGTGGGACACACTCAGACTTTGGGCAAGTTATTTAAACTTTCCAACTTCACTTTCCTCATCTGCTTGTAAGAAGAGAAATGGGAGAAGATGGTATACTGTGTAGCAATTAAGAAAGTTTGTGAAAGCATCTGACATATAACCCTTACTCAATAAATTTCTTTCTTTCCTACAAAGAAGAAACACACAGCCTTCTGTGCTGGAATTGTGCTGCCAAAAGTAACGACTGATGTCAAGGAAGGAAAGAAAGAGTATCAAAAGAAAAGCACAGTAGCCTGAAACAATACTATGAAATTACAAATTAAGTCTGATCTACACTCAACTGGCATCTAACATCACTAAATTACACAACAGTAACATTTATAAAGAGAAAGCTAAATCACCAACAGAAGGTTCAATTATTATAATCCGCATTTCAGTTCTCGACATGAGTGCTGTTCAAAAATCAATTTAAAATTTTGAAATAATTTCTTTCAAAAATGTAGGTTAAGTTTTCAGATTAGCCTGTAAAGTCAAGTCACAACTGACAACAAGTATGAACAATATTCTTTCAACTGTTATCTCTGTGAGTGATTTTACGTGAAAAAATGTATAACATTTCATAGTCTGATAAGGACCACAACAAGTAAGATGCAATTGTTACATATTTTCATTGAGTCAAGAAGGCTATCACTATCCTATTGGTGCTACTTCTCTGATAAAGACATGTTACTCGGCATCCTCAAACACCTTTTATCCAGAGAATACAACATTTATATTCACTGGAACTCTTCAAAGACTCTCCTTGTTGAGAAAATTAGTTATTACACCTATAAGATCAACAATTTAAAATAAAAACATTTCCTATTTTCTTAATATACCATTAAATCCCAAACATTAACAATAAGAGGTCATGAGTATAAACCAACTCTTTAAACATCTACCTGGAAAACAAAAATAATAGAAAAGCAAGAATCATATATTTTGGATGGAATCCCAAAGTAGTAATAGCAATGCTTCAGACAGAAATACTTCATGTCTAAATGCATGTCTGAGTTTCATATTTCTATCCTACAATCTAAAACTATGACTTTCAATTAAAAAATGACAATCCTTTCTTCTCTGTAGCTTCATCTCTATGTGGGTAAACCCAGTTTTTCTAAAACTATGATAATGTGTGGGCTTCCCTTTGTGGCTCAGCTGGTGAAGAATCCACCTGCAATGCCGGAGACCTGGGTTCGTTCCCTGGGTTGGGAAATAATGTGTACAGCTGTATAAACTGTTTACACCATTAAATTAAATAAATTAATTAAATTTAATTAAATAAATTAGTTTACACCAGAATAAGCTACACATAATCCAAAGGGGGGGTGGGGGGAGTATAACAGTATAAGCTGCCACAGTTGCTTAGTTTTGTCTTTGAATGACTCTAACTATAAACCAAATGTGATAATGCAGCAAAAGGCCTAGCTCATAAAATTAATACAAAAATCTGACAACACATCTCAAAATTGCTCTAAAACTACCAACTTACACAAAAAGAAGTATGTAAGAACATAATCAACTTATCCGCTCCTTCGTATTAGCATTTAATCATCATCTAATCATTTAATCATCATCACTGAAACATACCATTCTTATTCTAAAGAAATTCTAAAGCTGAAAAGACAGGTGACATTTGCAACATCACAGAATGTTCTAAGGCACAGGAGAACACACCAGCATTCAGTTTCTAGACTGAAATTTTAAGAACAGAAATGAGCCTAAGGAAACCCCAATTTAAAACCTCTTAATTTTACAAACGAAGAAACTGAAGCTAGAGAGTTTATCCAAAATTATTCAGTTAGTTAAAGCAATGAAGGAATCCATGTGTGCTGAGCTAAGGAACCTTCTGTTAAACCATGTTAACTCAAATCACCTGAGTGTCTGATACTACAAAATCAATTAATAATTCATAGGCTAATATTAACACCAAATTACCAAGGCTATATGCTTTTCTTTAGTTTGGCCTAGAGAAAAGAGTTTTTAACCAGAAACCAGGCTTTTAAGTCATGGTTCTTCCGTAAATTCAAGTCATGAGAATCCTCTGGGTAAATCCTCTCCAGTTCTCCGCTTCCCCGTCTATTACATAAGATTTAGAACAGATTCTCTCTAGTCTTTTTAGCTTTTAACAATTAAAATATGAAAACAAACAGGAGCAAATACATTACTAGAGATTTTTTCAAGAAACCTGGAGATATCAAGGGAATATTTTATACAAACACAGGCACAATAAAGGACAGAAACGGCAAGGATCTAACAGAGGCAGAAGAGATCTGCTTCCAAGAGGTGGCAAGAATACTCAGAGGACCTGTACAAAAAAGGTCTTAAGGACTCGGATAACCACAATGGTGCCGTCATGCACGAGAGCCAGACATCTTGGAACGTGAAGTCAAAAGGGTCTTAGGAAGCATTACTACAAACAAAGCTAGTGGAGGTGATGGAATTCCAGTTGAGCTATTTCAAATCCTAAAAGATGCTGCTGTTAAAGCGCTGCTGCACTCAATATGCCAGCAAATATGGAAAACTCAGCAGTGGCCACAGGACTGGAAAAGGTCAGTTTTCATTCCAATCCCAAAGAAAGGCCAATTCCAAAAAATGTTCAAACTCTCATTTCACATGATAGCAAGGTAATGCTTAAAATCCTTCAAGCTAGGCTTCAACAGCATGAACCAAGATGACAACAAACTTAAAAATTCTTCAAGAGATGGGACTATCAGACCACCTAACCTGCCTCCTGAGAAACCTGGTCAAGAAGCCACAATTAGAACCGATCATGGAACAATGGACTAGTTCAAAATTGGAAAAGGAGTACATCAAGGCTGTATACCGTCACGTTGCTTATTTATCTGCAGAGTACACCATGTGAAATGCTGGACTGGATGAATCCCAAACTGGAATCAAGATTGCCAGGAGAAATCTCAACAACCTCAGATATGCAGATAATACCATTCTAATGGCAGAAACTGAAGAGGAACTAAAGAGTCTCTTGATGAGGGTCAAAGAGTGAAAAGGCTGGCTTAAAATTTAACATTCAAAAAACTAAGATCATGGCATCCAGTCCCATCACTTCAAGGCAAACAGATGGGCAAAAAGTGGAAACAATGACGGATTTCATTTTCTTGGGCTCCAAAATCACCACAGACAGTGACTGCAGCCATAAAATTAAAAGACGCTTGCTCCTGGGAAGAAAAGCTATGACAAACGACACATACTAAAAAAAAAGCAGACATCTCTTTGCTGACAGAGGTTCATCGAGTCAAAGCTGTGGTTTCTCCAGAAGTCATTCATGGATGTGAGAGCTGGACCATAAAGAAGACTGAGAGTCCAAGAATTGATGTTTTCAAATGGTGGTGCTGAAGACAACCCTTGAGAGTCTCCTGAAGCTGTCAAACCTAAAGGAAATCAGTCCTGAATAGTCACTGGAAGGACTGAGGCTGAAGCTCCAATACTGTGGCCACTGGATGCCAAGAGGCAGCTCATTGGAAAAGACCTTGATTCTGGAAAAGACTGAGGGAAGGAGAAGAGGCAACAAAGGATGAGATGGTTGAATAGCATCACCCACACAATGGATATGAGTTTGAGCAAACTCTGAGAAATAGCGAAGGACAGGGAAACCATGTCCTCTACAAAGAGGTGGACATGACTTAGTGACTGAACAACGCTCATCAAAATAATACACTTCTTTCATATCTCATTTGCATATACCATGAAGAAAAGCAAACTATTTTAAAGTATCCGATCCTTGTACTCCAAGATTCATACACTGTTTAACCTACACTTCTTAGTATATTCTGAGACACAAAAAATTATATATAAAAGTATTTAAACACACTAACTTCAAGGAATCACTTTTTTAAAATATTTAACAAGATAAATTTCTAATAAATGAAAAAAGTTTAAAAATGTGTACTATGAATCTTCTATGAACCTTCAACTTAAAAAGCAAAGTGTTAACTTAGAAATACATTAACTAATGTATCTTTCTTATAGGCTATGATTTTGACCACTTTATTAAAGTCAATACACACTAGGACCCCCTTAAGCAATATATATAGTCAAATTTTACTGAACAACATAGGATTTCATTGAGTTAAAGTTCTTATAACTTGCACGCGAGAGGTACACACACTTTGAGGTTTAAACTTGCAGAAGCTCCTTCCAAGACTTGAAAACTAATTTTAAGTTCTTTTTATAAAGAGAGCACTGACGTGTATAAGTTTCAGGGGCCGTGGATCCACCCCTGGGTAATCATTTAAAGGGCAAGCTTAGAATTAACTTCCCAATATATTTCTATTAGGAAAGTAAATATTTCAGAAACTAGTAAATTCTGTTTTTAAACCAGTACTTTTATTATATTTTGCAAGGCAGTTTAGTCGCTAAGTTGTGTTCTGACTCCATGCGACCCCATGGAGTGTAGCCCGCCAGGTTCCTCTGTCCATGGGATTTACCAGGCAAGCATACTGGAGTGGGCTGCCATTTCCTTCTTCAGAATCTAGCAAGTTTTTGACTGAATATAATTAAGGCAGTGTGATGTAATGGAAAGAACATGAATTTCTGAGTCAGATACACCTGGGATCTGAATCCCAGCTCTGCCCTTCCGTAGGTGTATATGCAATACACATTACTTTACTAGAAATGGCAACCCAGTCCAGTATTCTTGCCTGAAGAATCCCATGGACAGAGAAGCCTGGTGGGCTACAGTCCATGGGGTCGCAAAGAGTCAGACACAGTGGAGTGACTTTCACTTCACTCTGAGCCACAGGACAGATTTAAAACAGTTCAGTTCAGTTGCTCAGTCAGGTCAGACTCTTTGCGACCCCATGGACCGCAGCACATCAGGCCTCCCTGTACATCACCAACTCCCGGAGTTCACCCAAACTCACATCCATTGAGTTGGTGATGCCATCCAACCATCTCATCCTCTGTCGTCCCCTCCTCCTCCTGCCCTCAATCCTTCCCAGTATCAGGGTCTTTTCAAATGAGTCAGCTCTTCACATCAGGTGGCCAAAGTACTGGAGTTTCAGCTTCAACATCAGTCCCTCAGAAGTAACATCTAAAGACTGTTGTGAAAATTTGAGATAATTATAGTTCACAGAGCCTAAATCAGAGCCAAGCACAAAGTAGACATTCAACATGATGCAGTTATTAACCTCATAAATCAACTTCTCATACTATTAAATTGAAAAGGAAAGGGGGAAGAGTTTTTCATTATTACTTTCAAGAGGATGGGGAGAAGAGAAGACTTGCTAAGTATTGCTCAGTTAAGAGCTGCTTTAGATAAGAATGACTTGCAATCAGTATGTTAAAGCATTCCTCTTAGAAATGATGGCTTGCTTTAACAGAAGAGCATCTCTAAGGAATCTTGTATTTTCTTAAACTAGGTAAAAGGTATCTCTTTGAAGTCTTTATTCATTTGCTTAGCCAGAACCTTTCTCATCTAAAGAGCAAACTCAGGTCCATACCCTACCCAAAGTTCACTTAAATAAATGGAAGTCAAATTAAGAAATTTTAGTTACATTTTCAACTTTAAAAACAGAAAGAAGGAATGTTTTCTTGTAGCAAAAGGCTCTGGATTAGTGGTTAAAGCAACTTCAGAATCTGTTCTCAATTTCTCATTAATGGCATCAACTTGGGAAAGTAGGACTCTCAACTTTAAAAATGCTGGATTGTTCACTGATTTTAAAGCAACAGAACTTTTTAAAATGAAATCTTCTATACAAAGAACAATATAAAAATGGCTCTAAATGGCTAGAGAGGGAGATTTCTGAAGATACCTACTCCACCACTCTTAGGCTTCCCAGGTGGCTCGGATGGTAAAGAATCAGCCTGCAATGCAGGAGACCTGGGTTTGATCCCTCAGCAGGGAAGATCCCCTGGAGAAGGGAATGGCAATCCACTCCAGTCTCCTTGCCTGGAGAATCCCCATGGACAGAGGAGCCTGGCGGGCTACTGTCCATGGGGTCGCAGAGTTGGACATGACTGAGCGACTAAGCACAGAGACCCTATAAGAGTTTGACAATACCTGTTCTACATGAACACACTACGTTTATGCTTGGAAATACTAACTTTATGATTAGAAAATGATTTTAGCAGCCTCAGTGATCTTACTGTTTATTAGCAAGCACTTTCTAATATTTCTTTTATTCCTCACAGTTAATCTGTGAGAAAGATTGCTATAGTGCCCATCTAAAGGATGAGAAAACAAACTATAAAGAGTCTGTCAGCTCATTCACTCAACATTGTTGGATGCTACTGCAAAGCACTGACAAAGATCAATACCAAGAGACCTGCTGCCTTCTCTAAAGAAAATCATATTCTAATAAAGGAGATACTGACTATTCTCTGAAGATGGGGCTATCAAAGGAGATGGGATGGTAGTTACCATGGTAGAGAAGACAGAAAAAGGAACATCTTACTTCTCTGAGTCCCAAGGGAAGGAGCTGACAATAAGTAAAGATACAGGTTAATGAATGAAACTGAAAAAGATCAAAGCTAAATGTACTTACACAAGATAACGTTGGTAGTTAAGTTTCCTGAAGAAGAGAGATAAGAGAATTCTCAATAAAGAGCTTGAGGACGACGACAGAAATAGTTCAAGCAGCAAAAAGTGAGCCGGAGCTTACAGGGACACAACAAATTGCCCAGAGGCACTGAAAGTCCAGCAAGGTTAGAGACCACAATCTCGGAATTTTCTCCAGGAGTGCCCCATAGTCTTAAAAAATATGAGCAGTGAAGACAGATGAATGGAATGGTTCAAGATGCTTTTTGCTTGTATTTCCGACCTTGGCCTGGGAGACAACAGGAAAAGTGGCAACTGGTAACAGGCCCCAGAGCCTGGGAGAATGAAGTCTGGGTCTTCTTGAGATCCCAGAGCACATTTAATGTGAGAAGAAAACAAGCAACACGTAGGATAGAATAATTCAATAATAACAGGTTGCATTTATTTATAGTGTTTATTATGTGACACTTGTAAGAACTTTACATGTTATCGACTCTATCCTTACAACCACCTTATGAGGTAGGTACTGTTGTTTTCTTCTCTTTTACAAAAGAGAAAACAGGCAGAGGTTAAGTGGTTCGCTTAAGTCTTACATCTAATAAATGAAGGGACTAGAACAGAATGTGGTATGAAGTTTTAACATTTCTAAAGTAGCTGGAAAACAAGTTTCAAGACAGAGAGTGAAGACCACAGTAATAGAGACGAGGCCAGATCTATCCCCATTACTATTTAGTGCCAGTAGGAACACATAATAAACATACATTAAAATGAATAAATGAAGGTCTGCCCACACGCACTGGATAAAGTTACAATTTAAACTAGAGAGAATATCTGTGAAGAATGCATGCAAGTCTTCAATGACTGAGGGAACATGTGTAAGAAGTTAGGAGACAGTCAAAGGAATCACTCAAAGAACAGTACAGAAGGGCCCAAGCCACAAGAGTGATAGATGCGGCAATCATTAGCATCTGGGCCCAAAGATTCATGGACCATAAGGAAATGGTGGTGGTGTAGTCGCTAAGTCATGTCCGACTCTTGTGACCCCATGGACTGCCAGGTTCCTCTGTCCATGAGATTTTCCAGGCAAGAATACTGGAGTGGTTTGCCATTTCCTTCTCCATGGGATCTTCCCGACTCAGGAATCGAACCCGGGTCTCCTGCATTGCAGGCAGATTCCTTCCCAACAGAGCTACAAGGGAATAGGACACCTCAATTCAAGAAGATAAGCCTGTATCCTCAGGTCAAAGGTAAATTTCAGATGAAAAGAGGGTGACAAATTCCCAGAACGGGTAGAGGTGACAGATGGTAGTCAATCTGCCGTGAAAGAAGGGCCTTGCCAGGTATGGTTAACTGGCTGGGAGGAAGGCGTCACAGTGGAGCGAGTGAAATGTAGAGAAAGCTAGTAAACAGAAAAGACTAGACTAGCAAGTAGGTCTTCTGACATGCAATCCAAAGTAACTGCCAACACACACCTACATCTTTACTTTCAAGTCATTGTTTTTAGGAGACTAGCCTAACTAACCTTTAAGGAAAACTGCCACACGATCATTAATGACCTACAAATTAAGGCTTCACTTACAGCTGCAAGAGTTCAAATATTTTGGAATACTCCCAGAATCGACTTAGCTAAGTCATCGATCACCGTGGTTTGGCTTCAAGGACTAGTTGCTCATTTAATCAATCATTCACTACTCATCCACACTGTGTCTAATACTTCAGGATTGAAAAGGGGACCTGGTATAAACTTCAGGCAGGGACCACAACCTAGTTCATGAGTGAAACCAAAAAACAAACAAAAAAAAAAGAGGGCGGAAGAAAAGGAAGGAAGGAAATAAAAACAAAATGTACTTTTAGATAAACACTTAATGTACTTATCTGGAGTAGGATATGGCAGCCCGCTTGCCTGGAGAATCCCACGGACAGAGGAGCCTGGCGGGCTACAGTCAAAGGGGCCGCAAAGAGTTGAGACATGACTGAGCGACTAACACTTACTTTAATGTACATATTAGAAGTGAGTATTTACTCCTTCAATAAAGTTATCCCAGAAAGGTTATACACTTACTCCAATGACTAAGTAACTATCACTACTGTATTTTCTCTTTTGAATCTACCCCTACCCGGCAAGAGCCAGTGGCATTCTTTTGAAACACCCCAGCAGTGCCAAACCCATATTTACTTTGAGACTGATTTCTTAACGTGGTCCACAAATTGAATCTGTAAGCTTCTTAAAAAATAACTGTATAGTAAATAAAATTACGTGCAAAAATAACCTTCAATTTTAACATATAAATTGTGACATGTGTGCTCAGTCACTTAGTTGTGTCCAACCCTGGCGATCCCATGAACTGTAAGCCCACCAGGCTCCTCTGTGGAATTTTGCATGGAATTTTCCAGGTAAGAATACCGAAGTGGGGTGCCATTCCCTTCTCCAAAATTGTGGCAGAATCATGACTAAATATTGGTACAACAATTGCTCACTGTTTGTTAGATCCTGTTCTAATGCTTGACTCTCTATCTCACAACGGCCATGTAAGACAGGTCCTACAATCTCATTTTACAGAGGAGAAAACTGAGGTTAGAAGTGGTGAAGTAACTTGTTAAAGATAACACAACTAGAAAGAGGTAGAGCTGACATTCAAACTCTGATAGTGTATGAGCCCACACTCTTAACTATTATGCTCTCTAGTCTCTTTACTTTTTAGTCAGGTTTCTAAAACCTATGCTGAATACTCTAATGTAAAACTAAATGAAAATTCCCTACAGACTATCCATAGTTTTACTCTTATAAGTAGGCGAAGAAATACACATTAAAACATTCAAGTACTATTTTTTCACCTATGAAATTAAAGATATCTAAGACACTGTGATACAGTAGAAGTAAAACTGATACAACCTTGAGATGTAATTAATTCCTAAAGCATTCACTTTAGAGTCAGAATGCCTAGGTTAAAAAGAACCTTAGGTTCTGCTACTTCCAAGCAAAGTGACCTTAAGCAAATCTTAATGTCTCAAGACTTCTTTTGTAAAAAAGATAACAGAATCCTAGAGTTATGCAAATTAAATTAGTTTACACATGCAAAGCACAGACAGCAGCGTGTGGCACATTATAAGCATTCAGCAAGTGCAACTATTATTATTCCTACCTTTCTAGAGGTCAAAGTGGTTGGTCAATGTATTAGTTATGTTGAGTCCAGTAATTCCATAATCATAAGTGAAAAAGTGGAACTATTTAGTCCCTCAGTCACGTCCAACTCTTTGCAACCCCATGGACTGTATAACCTGCCAGGCTCCTTTGTGCATGCAATTCTCCAGACTAGGAATACTGCAGTAGAAAACCATTCCCTTCTCCAGGGATCTTCCCTATCCAGGGATTCAACCCAGGTCTCCTGCATTGCAGGCAGATTCTTCACTGTCTGAGCCACCAGGGAAGCTCCTAAATAACCACAGTTGCATTCTTTGTAATACAGAAAGCACGTATTCACTGGCATCAATCACACCCGTCAGCAAGGAAATGGATAAGTCAAAATACTGCAGAGTATTAGGTAGTGATTCAAAATCATGTTTTTGATATATTTAACATGGAAATAAATGTATAGTAAGATACTGTATTTTTTAAAAAGCAGTAAATAAAAAGATGGTACCTCAAATTTACTGTGTGCTTACACATATATGTAAGATCATAAGGAAACACATCAAAATGTTAATACAGCTTACTTCCAAGTGGCAGGGTTACAGGTGATTATTTATTAGCTTACTTAGATGTTCAGACACTTATTAAGTTTTCTATCATGAATATGCATCACTTTTATAACTAGAAAAGCTACTAAAATGAATTCATAGCTTTGCTAGACTACAAATGAATAATTTTCACAATATACTTATAGACACATTAACTGTAATTCATGTTTTAGCTCAGCGATTTCTTACTAGTGGCACCTTTTTTGTTGACTTTATAATGATAAACAAGAACTATTATGAAAGTTCCGTTATTTAAAGCTACAAATTGTCCAATAATTTTTTATACAACTCTAGCAAAACTGCTAACACCAAGATTAACAGCAAAATTTTTTTTGCTGTTAAGATTAACAGATAATTTTTTTCAAATAACAGCAAAAATTATCTCTGAGGTCTCCCAATTTATATCACAAAGGGAAGACACACTATTTTCTCTAGCCTTAATTATATAATCTTGTTGCAACAGAGAAGACACTGTTATTACCTAGCTACATTTAATGAATGAAACTTTCTCTACTTTGTTTCAACGAACTTGCCCTGTGACTACTGCATTATTTAACAAGTCAAATTCTCACATTATATTCTATACTATTAAAACTGTTTCAAATTTGATAACTTTAGCACTAATAATTTGGTAGCAATAATTTTCTTGGCCCCTCAGAACTGCTTTCTAAGACACTTTATAACTACTGTATCTTTTTATTTTTAAGCTTCTAAAGCCTGTGAGGTACTAACTATAACACAGCTGGCTAAAACCAGCTGTTTTAGCTGCCTAAAACCATTAAATAGAAAAAAAGTCAGTCTAAGTGAAAGCAATACTTAAATGAATGCTAGATCTCCATAACATCCCTGTAAGAAAATATTAAAGAATAAAAACCAAACCAAACTTAAAGGTTAATTCCACACCCTGTGTGATTGGCACAACTCATTCAATCTTTCTGTATGTACAGTCCAGGTAGTTTAGGCAACAGCTACTTATTCTAAATAAGAGAAACCTATTTTGAACATCAAAGCTGTTCCCTTAAATCTAACAAATGTCACTACAGCTAAGAGAAACAAAAACATTAACTTTCCCTCTTGTCCTTAAATTCTTGTGCTCTTAAGTATTTAAGAACATAACAAATGAGTATCAGTCATTCTGTGGGTTCCATCTAACAATAACTTCTCTACCATTAATTGTCCATACCACACAGGTGGAATTATTGCATGCACATCACAGCCAGAGATTCCTTATCATGACTGAGGATGCTTCTATCAACCAATAAGGGAAACCATTTTCAGATCACATTCTAATGATAATCACTTTCACCACGTGTCTCCGAAACTCTGAGGTCTAAGTCAAAAAAGGCAAATCAGAGGAGAGACCAGTATTCCCATTCAACCATGTCCCCTCCAATACAACCAAGCTTTTCAAGCCCATGTGGACAAACCACCCAACTACAGTACGGACAGTGAGGAATGACTATTACAAAGATAAGAACAAAAAGTTCACCTGACAGCAACTAATCCTACAGAGTGAAACAAAAGCGCAGGAGTGAGACACATGGCAACAGCAAGGAAATAAGGGCAGGAACTTCTTGGGACAGCGTTCTTGGGTGCAAAGCCACAGAGTTTCCAGGAGTTTCACAACTACAGCTTCCTTTCTTTAAAAAGTTTTGTGTCCCTTGCTGTCACTTTGGGTACCAAAAAACCCCAAAAGATATGAGATGCTATATATTTTATCCACTGCAGCAAAGTTTACAAACTGAAATATTTCCTCCATCGTCAATCTGTTACATACAGAAAGTCCTTCATTGTTTTCCGTCTTAAAAAGAACCAACTTCTCAGAACCTGATTTTACTGATGAGACTGCAACTGTTGTAGGTTTACACATTTACAAAATATCCTGTACCATCACTTACTAATTTGTAAAGATAACAAAACAATCTTCAAACATGTTTTTATACTTTTTCACACATCAGCTTTATAAAACACACTCTGAAAGGAGTATTTGAAGCCTCTGCTTACACTACAATTTCCCTTAGAGTAGTTGTTTATCTCAAATGGTAAAATACAGTAGTTTTAGGTGTGCACACATGAATACACAAAAAGTATTTTCTTTATGGAATAAGATGCATTTATTACTTCTGACTTGCAATCCATGCAGACTACAGTTGTGTAAATGACTACTAACCTGGAAGGAAAAAAAAATTCTGAAATTCTCTAAGTGTTTATTTACCAAATAAATCAGTGAAATATCACACCACTGAGGTTTTATGTAGCCATCCTTATGAAAGTTCAAAGAAGTGTGATTTTTAAATGTATATATTAAAAAATTCAATGGTTCTTTTCAGTAAGAACTACTTATGAGTGATGTTAATACCCATGAGAAAATTTATAACTGTTAGACACTTTTAAATATTAGCAGAAACTAAGTACTGAATATCAAACACTAGCCACTTGCAAACTTCATTTAAGGATTTTAGAGAAACTTAAGAGGGCAACAAGTTACAGATAAGAAAAGGCCTCAATTAGCTCATGACCATAATACTCCTGAAAAAAAAAGTCAGTTTCAGTGCTGTGTGGTAACCTGTCACATACTCTGATACTCTTCAGCTAAAACAAGAACAAAATTCTCTCCCACAGCTTCTTCCCAACAATACAAGATTCAGAAAGGAGGGATACTGGTCTCTGAAGCTGTACTGATACATCCCAAGACCCCAGAACAGTGTAAGGCTGCCAGGGCTAACGCCATGACAGGCAGCCTAGATTAGGAGTAGGCCTGGTTTTCCGGGGTAACAAGATTATCAGGCCACCTGGAGCCAGCCAATCAACATGCGCCTAGTAAGAAAGAGGGAACCTATCAGGGGAAAGCTGAAAAGCCCGTGAACGCCCAAGTTTGAAAAAAAGCACGCCAAGGTTTGGGCCAATAAGATTGCTTTGCAAACATGTACCAATCCGTTTAAGCCATCTACCAACTGCTTATGCACACCCTATAAATTTGGATAACAGCGTGGGCTCAGGGCTCTCTGACTCCGCGCCACTATGCGGCAGGAGCCCTGACTCCAGTCAGCAATAAACTTCCCTTTTTGCGAACTGCATTGTCTTGAAAGCCTTCTCTCTTCCCAGTCGGGGATTCGGACATCGGGCATAACACAGTACCTGGCACACAGTCCTCTCAGTATTTCCTAAATGAATGAAGGAGTGGAAGAACAGGTAGGGACAGGCACAACAAGAGATCAGAGAGTTGATTACACATAGATAAAGGTAGAGCTGATTAATCAGAATATCCACAACAGTGAGTTGATGTCAAATGTGAGCTATTCCACCTTTTAACAATAATTTTGTATTAGAAAAAGACAAGACTTCAAGAACAGCAAACTTTTCTTTAAAATTTATAAAATTATTTGAAATTCTGAATAATTCTAGATTCTGCTCATTTAGTAGGAACTGATTCAGTAAGAAAACTATCACTACTCACAAATTCATAAACCCAGTTCACTGTTTATCATTATAAAGGAAAACGTGCAAGTGAGCTTGATTAGAGCTCTTCTGTCAACATTTGTTACTTTCTTTGTACTTTCTCACGATTACTTAGGGAAAAAACTTCAGATATTCAAAATCCCTTTAATGTGCATTAAAACATCTAATTCTCCTGATTATATCCTACCTTTATTCACATAAAGTCTGAAGAGTCTTCACATAGGCATTAACATTTTTCTTATTACCATCTGGGAATTCTGCATCAGGTCTATTTTTTCCTTCTAAATTTTCAGAATCCAAGGAGGTCCTCAAGTTCTCTAGGTCGGTTTCTTACTCAACTAAGACAATTACATTAATCTTTCCTCTGAAGTGAAAACTACACTTTAGAAAAAGCATGCTTTAAGAAGTGAATACAAACCCTCTCTTCACCGCCCCCCACCACACAATATAACGTGCTTGTGATTCTAAGACAGGAAACCACAGCTTCTTCTCTAGTTGTCCCGGTTTAAAATCTTCTATTCAATTGCTAGTCTGTCCACCTAGACGTCTACCTGTTACACAAGCGACATGAGCAAGTATGCCCAGTTTCTGTCCCAAGACTACACTCTAATTGCTTGCCATGGGCTATCTGATTCAGATTTGACATCCAAAGTTATTCCCTATAATACTTAACACCAAAGGGGTATGACTTAATTTAAGGCCAAAAAAGTTTCTAAACAAAAATACTTTTGCTGTCACTAAAACCTAGAGTAAAGCAACTCACGGTGGTGATTACTTCTTCTTTTGGGCTTCTATGGCTAGGAAATGAAGAACCAACCGACCCATTCGTTTTCTCTTGAGTGGCTAGGCCATTCCTGCACAGGAGGTTGTAAAGTGCACTGGAAGGTTGCGGATGAAAGATTCTGTAAACACACCGGCGTTGTTGGTGTATTAATACAGAGCACTGCGCGGAACTTCTGTCACCGCGTCGAGGGTAGGTGGACGGCAGAGCTCTTCCCGCGGAGGGGAAGAGCGGGAGAGGTCCGTCCCCGGCATCCTTTGGCAGGCCATCCTTTAGGCACGGTGATTTTTTTCAACTGCTGCGAAACCTCACGTGAAAAGTTACACACACACCCCACACCGGGAGAACGTAGACGGTCCCCGTCCTCGCAGGGCTGGGAGCCCCGGGGACCGAGCAGGAGCGAGGAGCGGGGTGCAAGGGGTTGGGCCTACACCCCAGGAGCGCGGCGAGGTGCCGGGACCGGCTGAGGGGCCCCGGCCGCAGCCGACGCCCGCGGGGCGACCGAAGGCGCAGCTCTGGGTGGGGGGCGCGGCGCCGGCCTCGGACGCCGGGGGCGCGGGGAACGGCCCGGGAGGGCGGCCGCGCCGGGGTCCCGCGCCGCCCGGTTGCCGGGAAAGCTCGCGCCCCGCGACCGGCGGCGTGGGGGATGGGAGGCCGGGCCTGGGGTCTGTTTGGTGGGGGTGGGGGGGGTCAGCCCAGGCCTCGCGTTCATCTGTCGGCCGGGTCCCCCGACCCGGGGTCCCAGGCGCCGAGAAGAGACTCACCGGAAAGGCCCGGATCCGCATCTTGGTGTCCTTCCGGCTCCCCGTGCCTTTGCTTAGATTCAACATGGTGCTCGTCCCCTCCCCGGTGGCGGTTTCGGGTCGCACTCCGAGGCGCCGGTGTCACATTTAAGGCGGGCAGGCAGGCGAGGGGAGACGCTGGGGGAGGCGGCGGCGCGGCCCCCGGCCTGGGCTGGGGAGCTGGCCGGCTCCTGGGCGGCCGCAGCAGCGGCTCGGTCTCCGGCGGCTCGGGTTCGGCTGGGGGACTGCGCTGGCGCGGCGGCTCCGCGGGGTCCACCCTCACGCCCGGCTCGGCTCCCTTTATCGCGCTCCTCCGCGATGGCGGCGGCGGCGGCGACGTACAAACATCTCACTGCGCAGGTCGAACGTCCTCCTCCTCCTCCTTCTCTTCCTCCTCCGCCTCAGCGAGACGAGATCCGGCCCAAAGGCTGGAGGCGGGGAGGAGGTGGGGAGGAGAGCCTGAGAGTAGAGAGATTGGGCGGAGGGGCGGTGGGAGGACCGGAGGGAGAGGCGGGCGGCCGCGGCAGGAGGAGGGGGACGCTCAAATCTCGCGAGAAGAGAGCGAGCGCGCTTTCCCGGGTGGGGCGGGGCGAAGCCTGAGGGAGGGAGCGGGCAACGGGAGAGGAGGAAGGGAACGGGGATTTGGGGAGGTGGGAGGGGCCAGCGGGGCGGAGAGGTAGGAAAGGGGCGGGACTGAGGTGGGAGGAGTAAGCTGACTTTTTGAAAGCGGAGCGTTGGCCTGGTTAAGGGGGCTGCTGATTGGTGCAGCGCCGGTGAGGGGGCGGGGTCCTGCCACGTGGACGGAGTGGGCGGGGGAAGTTCCGAGAGCCGGAGCCGGACTGTAGCAGGCAGTGTTCGGCTCCGCTTGGCTGGGCCGACCTCGCTGGGCTGGGCTAGAGCGGGAGGAGGGTAGTCTCGGGGTGGAGCGTAGGGTACTAGGTGGGTAACCATGTCCTGAAACTGGTTCCTGTGTTTTTCTAGAGCATGTGGACTAGGGATGGGTACTTGACCAGAAGCCAGAATATATGCAGTGTCGGAAAGTAGAGTCCTGTATGCCTAACAAGGTATTCGGATTGGATGTGCACACTCCAGCTGTCGGGATTGAGGGATGGAAATCCATAAAATTTCCTTAAACTGCATAAGCTCTTGATTCACTATTGTCTGAGAGACCTAGAACTTACTAGTATTAAAATTTGTATTTCGTTGCCATTGAAATAACAACTCCCTTAACGCAGTGCAATATTTTGGCTAATGGTGTTAAATAGAAAATAGAATGATAGAAACCTAACCTTAACCTGCCAAATCATTTTTTCCATTACAAGAGTATGATACATTTTGAAAGCAAAAATTTTTGTCTTTCATTTCAGTTTGCTGATAATTTGGGGAAAGAAAAGTTTGACATTGCGTTCAAAAAGTCTAGTTTGATCAGTTTTGCTTTTCATTTATTATGGATTTTGCATCCTAATTGACCTCTTTGTATTGTTATATTTGGATTTCTGACTGCAGAGGAATATGTGATTTCCCACTAACGTTTGCGATATCATTTTAAGTAAGAACCTGTTGGGATGAATATTAATAGAAGATTAATACTTTCTAAATTTATTTTAATGCCTTTTTTTAAGCTGAAGTTTAATTCTTTTTAAGCATTTGGAAGATGGGGGTTTTATTTTATTTTTTTAATAAATGAACTGGGATGTAACTTTTGGATTTGTTCGCTGTAAGGTTGGATTTTCCCTAAATTTACTTAATCCTGATAACTAGATTCACCAGTGTTGTGCTTTCACCCCTTACTTGGTTGAAATGCCCCACTGAAAACATTTTCTTGTTCTGTTTTCTGTTACTTGTTAATAAAACAGAGCTTAAGAAACAAGGAAATGGCAACCCACTCCAGTACTCTTGCCTAGAAAATCCCATGGATGGAGGAGTTTGGTGCAGACTACTGTCCATGGGGTCGCAAAGAGTCGGGCACAACTGAACGACTTAGCAATTTGGGTGTTGCTTGAAGCAATACCTATGTAAATACTGAAGCTAAAAATAGGTCAAGAATTTTGTTGATAAATTAACAATGGGAGGGACTCTGATTTAAATGTAAATTACTAGGAGTCTTGGATAGGAGATTATAATCTGCATGCTGATTGAAACTTCATTTCCGTAATCATTAGAAGATATTAACAAGCAATGTTTTTGTATTGGTTGCCGTGTCAGGTGGCTCAATTTCTTTGTAATGTAAGCACCGCTCTGTCCAAGGGATTCTCCAGGCGAAAACACTGGAGTAGGTTGCCATTCCTTCCTCCAGGGGATCTTTCTGACCCAGGGATCAAACCCACATCTCCTGCATTGCAGGAGGATTCTTTATGCACTGAATCACCTGGGAAGCCCTTCTACTCTTTTACTGGATATAGTTTGTGTCTTTGGGGGCAAGGGCTAGGCTGTTTGTCTAGAGTCCCTTATCTGTGAAATGGAGACAAAAATAATGTTTCTTCCTTGGGCTACTCTGAAATTTAGATGATAAATACATTTTTAAAAACCCTGAAAGCAGTGCTCAACACAGAGTAGTCACTCAAAACCTGTCGGCTGCTATTGTCTTCAGTAATTAAGGCCCAGCTTATACTGTCTTCCTTTATTCAATAAGTAGGTTTCTTTAAGAATGCTTTATGCTTTTACAAAATGAATCTTACTTGGATTTCAGAAACCAATTAAGTAGTTTTTTAAAACACTAGAGAACCAGTGTAGGGTTGTCAACTTTATTTGGCAAGTAAGAGCATTAGAGGGCTTCCCAGGTGGCTCAGTGGTAAAGAATCCCCCTGCCAATGCAGGAGTCACAGGAGATGCCAGTTTGATCCTTGGCCTGGGGAAATCCCCCAGAGAAGACAGTGGCAACCAACTTCAGTATTCTTGCCCAGGAAATCCCAAGAACAGAGGAGCCTGGCAGGCTACAATCCACGGTGTCACAAAAGAGTTGAGCACGACTTAGCCAGTAAAACAGCAACGACAAAGAGCATTGAAAGAAAATAAATAACCGGAAGTATAGACTAGCTTCATTATTTTATTTTGCTTTTTTAAGTATTTTAACCACAGAAATGGAGGAAGGTCAGTTTGTGAATGAAGAACAGTTCTTTAGAAAAATGCATTGAGCTGATTTTTCTTCTTTCAGTGTGAACCTGAGAAAACACCAGCATTAAACACCACACTAAAAGCCAGCATTTAGGAACCCCCCCTTCATTAAAGCATATGTCCATGTAATTGTGAAGCGTATAATCTCCTTTTGTTTTGTGAACTCAGATTTTCATTTATGGTTTTACTTAAGCAAAATTTAGCAGCATTTTAAAGAATCACTCTCTACTGTCTCCCTTTAGGTTGTTAACCACAAAGACCCAGAAAAATTCTTCAAAATGAATTTGTCTGCCACTGCCATAAAAAATTCTCCTGCTCATTTATTTATTCATTTACTTAAGAAATATTTAGTTAATGGCTGCCATATATCAGGTGGTAAGGTAAATAAGACAGATGAGACCTACCATCACAATACATAGCCCTTCCTCCCTCCCCCATCCCCAAAATTTGGAAACCGACAGGTCCATGCTGGATTTGGCAATAACTTTTTTGTACACTGTAGTCCAGAAATCAGAGCTTTTCCTTCCTAAAAAATCAGCATCCTCAAAATGCCTATGAAATATCCTCTAAAGCAGCAGTAGACCATTCTCCTAGTCCAGTCGTGTTCCCTGACCTGCAAATAGCAAATGAACTTTCAGGATATTCCTTTTTCTCTCAAGTGCCGCCTGATCCAGCAGAGAAAGGAGCGTGGGACTAGGAACCCACTAGATGTTACATGCCTATCAGTTGGTATTCCCACTTATGCTGACCGTGTCCTGACACAGGAGAATTGTGGCCCCATTTCCATTTATTTGCAGGGAGCACGTGCAGTCAGAGAAGCCAGGAAGCTGAGTGGACCAGCCTCTTTTCTACATCCCAGTCTAGAGATGGGCAGTACAGACTGAGAAGCCAGTGAAAGGCAATAGCTGCTTCTTGGCCGTGAATTTCCAGGTATCCAGGATACCGAGCCACATTAATCACTGCATCATACCTAGTGATTTGATTCTGCAGATATTGCTTATTAAAACAGCTGACTGCCTACCAATTTATTTGGAAAGATCTGCTCATTGGCTTTAAACAGCAAAGGCTGTGTTAGGGGAAGATGCACGTTCTTCAAATTGGAAGGGAAAGATTCGTAGATATTATCACTTCCTTGAAAAGAAGGGCTCAATCTACTTTCTTCCTTGTCTCCAGCAGGCAACTAGTAAGTATTGTAGGCCGTTAAATTTGTACATGTTTAGAGCAGTAGCATTCATGTTTGCTTTATGAGATGACAGGTTATAGGAGTATTGGATTGACAACATAATCACAGAAAAACTGTAGATCTTTTCTACTTTTTACTGTTTTTTATATGTATATCGTCTACACAAGAGCATGTAAGACCTATGAGCATAGGAAACAAGTTACATCTTGAATTAAAATCTTAAATGCCCATTGTATCATAAAAGCCCATCTCAATTGTTTATCACATGTCATGCTAAACAAAATCATCTCACTGGCAGCTCTGGAAATCTTCTCACTGGCCTGGACATGTTCTGTTTACTCCACATTTATCCAGTAAATTAATATTTTGAAAATAAAAATGTCTATATATACAACCGACAAACCTAATTTAACAGAATACATATTCTCAATTAAAAATTACAGGCATCGTGTCAATGTAATTTTATTTTGAAGACAAATAATTTCCTCTTACTGATAACAGTAACTATATAAAGAAACCTCTGGGGGGCAATTATGGATATGTATTGCGCTCTCTTTCATGATGAGTAAAACGCATGTTCAAATTTATAAGTCTTCAGCTCTGTCTTTGTGAAGTAAGTTAATTTTGAAGATGAGATAAAATGCGGTTCCAGAGGGCTATAAATGTAAATAGTCTAAATTTTATGCTAGATTTGGTAATTGTGTGAACTATAAATGCAACAGTCAACAAATGTAATAAAATAGTATTATCTTTCAACTTCTTCAATAAGCTGTTTGTTTTGAGTTCACAGTAAAACCTATATTCTTTATTGTTACATTTTCAATAGTGATGATAGAAATGAAGAATTAACTTTAAGAAACTTACAGATTTTTTTTTTTTAATTGTTGGGGCCGATTTCTAGCCCCAAGTTGATATGATCAATTTATTCCTAGCAATAAGTTGATTTGAAGTTACTGGTATCTGAACCTCCTGGTTCTTGAATGGCTGGTTTTTGGGCAGACAATCCACTGAAAGGATGGTTCTAAGAAAGGGGCAATGTGGACACCTTGTTAAGACGTAACAGGCAACTTTATATCTCGCCAAGGTTAAAACCTTGTAAAGATTTTTCATGTATAAGAACTTTAGGTATGGTCCTTCTCTGCTGAGGCACTTTGTTGAGAAGTGCCTACCTCTGCATGAAGCTTCATCTTTTGGGATAAGTTGCTTTAGATGCTCATATTGTCAAGGCAGTTTCACACTATTTTATTTTTATAGTTATGTTTGTCCTTGTTTGGGGAGTGGTACTTGTTATTAACATCTCCTGATTCCTTGTTTTAAAGGATTCAACTGTTGGGTGTGGTCTTGGTGGGTAGTGGAGTCCATTTCCTATCACAATAGCCAAAGGGGCCTGATGCCCACTCTCCACTGCCCAGCTCAACGTGGGGATGTGTCATGTAGACTCAGGCAAGCGGGCCTTCTCCTTGAGTTGGGGGCTGAAGGACACAGGGGCATTTGGTGGGCATACAAGCAGTGGCAGTGGGTGGCCTAGGCTCCTCCCACTGAATGACTTCAGTGTCATTTCTGCTCTTCAGCTTTCCAGAGGTCCCTGGGTTCCTGCTTTTTCTCCAACCCTGATCTTCCCACCTCCACGCCTTTCTGTGACTCCTAACATGCTTTCCCCAATTTCTATTTTCACTTAAAATAGTCAAAGTTTGTTTCCACTGTGTAACAGTCAGAGTCCTGGCAAGAAACAGATGGCTCACTCATACAGGGAAATTGAGGCGAGTTTAATTCAGGGACTATTTACAGAAGTGTGGGCAGAGTTAGGGAGTGACCACGGAATGATGAAGCATCTGAAGACTTAACAACAGAAGGGAACTTTGCATCCCTTCCAGGCTAGAAGGGCTACAAGAAGTGGCCACCAGGACCTGGAGACAGAATTCTCTCTGAAGCTATGGAACCAAAAGCTGTCTGAGAAGCTGAGACCTTAGGAGAGGACCCAAGCTTCTGGCTCAATAGGGAGGCAGACAGGGTAGAAAATATCCCAGCCTCACTCTTCTCCTTCCTCCAGACTTCTGGCTGGTAACCTCCCATTGGATGAAGCTAACTGGAAGCCAGAAGGCAAGGAAGCCCATTAATGGGGCCCATAAAGGTCAGCCTTCCTGAGCACAGAGCAGAATGGAGAAGGGAACAGGGAATATCTGTGCAGAGTGCTTGTGAATAAGATTCAACTGATAAAAATAAAATACACATTTTTTTAAACCCCTTCATGTAGTTGTAAAGTCTGTGTGCAATAAGATGCCTCGCTGAGGAGGTCAGTAGAACTGATATCCAAAGCAGGTGCACTTGCAAGGGCTGTCATTACTTAAAGGAAGGAAACCTATTTCCTTGATCAGAGGTGCCAATTGCCCTCTAAACTTCAGCTGTGAGTCTGTGTTTCCCTCGGTGGTGGGCAGGGCCCTTTGGTCTTTTCTAATTTGTATTAAAACTATCATATAGGGTTTCCCTGGTGCCTCGGTGTTAAAGAATCCACCTTCCAAAGCAGGAGATGCAGGTTTGATTGCTGGTCCGGGAAGATCCCATGTGCCACAGAGAAATGAAGTCCATGTGCCGCAACTATTGAGCTTGTGCTCTAGAGCCCGGGAACCTGTACTCTGAAACAAGAGGAGCCACCGCAGTGAGAAACCCACGCAGCACAACTAAATAAAATTATTTTGAAAACCTACCATGTAGACAAACAGTGATTGCATTACCCATACACTAAAATTTTAAACTATGAAAGAATATAGCACCATGGTTAAGCATGCCCGCCCCGAAATCAGACCACCTGGATTCTAAACCAAATTCTGCAAGGTATCAGTTTTTGTTGTTGTTCAGTCACTTAGCTGTGTCTGACTCTTCAACACCCCATGGACTGCCGCACGCCAGGCTTCTTTGTCCCTCACCATCTGCTAGAGTGTGCCCAAGTTCATGTCCATTGTATCAATAATTGTACCATTTATTTTCATCAGTGAAATTAAGTTAATGATAACACCAGTTTCGCAAGGCTAACATGAGGATTAAGAGAAACAGTGGAGGTAAAGTATTTGGCACAACACCGACAGGCAGTGTGAACTCAAAGAACATGAACAATTGTTCCATGGTTGATTTCTAACCCTGCGTTTTGACTTTCATTCCTGCAGCCACCATCATATCCTGTTTGCTTGAGCTCGTCCCCGGTGGCACCAGTACCATCACCACTTACACAGTAGCCTTTCTGTCATCTGTATCTGGTACCTAACACTACCATCATCCTCTCAGTTATGTCACTTTCCAATCAGCTTTCATTTTCCCTGCAACTTTTGCTTCTCTAGGCCTATTTCCTAGCTGTCCCTTAACCTATGAAGGTTGCTCCCAAGGTATCTGTCTTCCCAGGGAGACTCAGGAGCAGCAAGTCTTCTAAAAACAACCGAAAAGGAGACACAATGATGGGAATTTTGCTTTGACTTTCCAGCCATGTCAAAATCTTCAATAACTTTTATACTATTAAGATATCCTTTCTGTACTTTAAGATTTGATTTTACCACAATTCTAGAATTAAAATTGTAAATCTGCTATGCTTATTTTAAGGGCCGACAATGGACTTGAAAAAATAAACACACAAAGCAGTGTAAGCCGACTGTCCCTTCTCATGATCTGTCTTCTGCTGTGTTCTTACCTTCCAAGGCACACAAAGCACAAACCTTGGATATGTAAATTACATGTGGCGCAATTCATCATCATTTGCACTTCCACTTTTCTCTCTCCACTGCCATGTCACTTTTGTTGTGCACAAGAGAGCAGCAAGGCTCCAACTGACATCATGACAACTGAAAACTTATGTCTCATGTCAGTGTTAAGTACATGACAAATTAAATTCATCCTTAAGCTTTCTGTGTTCTCATCATTTTTCACCTGTATTATATTTCAGCACATGTTTTTAATTTTTCATTTAATCCTAATACTTGGCAATAATATCAACAGAATGCAAAATTAAAAGGCGTGCATGCTTAGTCGCTCAGTGGTGTCCAACTCTGCAACTGTATGTACTGTAGCCTGCCAGGCTCCTCTATCCATGGGATTTCCCAGGTAAGAATATTAGGGTGGGTTGTTATTTTCTTCTCCAGGGGGTCTTCCCAGCACAGGGCTCAAACCCACATCTCCTGCATTGGCAGGAGGATTTTTTACTACTGAGCCACCTGGGAAGCCTCAGTTTGAAACTAGTGGATAGCAAACTCCTCTTGACACTCTTGCATTGATTTAATCTCAGATAATAACTTCATCCTTATGGTTTTGATTGAAAGTATGATGCTATATTAAAATCTAAAGTATTTTTATATCTATTGATAAGTAGGCAGTTCTTTCCATAATTGTGTCCAGACTCTTAGAAGTAATAGAAATGGTCCACAAGACTCCTGTTTGATCAACTCATTTACCATCAGTTTTTGGTGCATTTGCACATCTACCATTTGATGTTATACTAACTAATGTGGTAACAAGTGTCCATGGGTAGGAATGGAGAAGGATTATGAATGAACTGATTATGAGAAACATCACTTTTTAAAACAAGTCAGCACACTCTCCTTTATATAAATACCTGGCATATGGTCTAAACTCAAGGAATATTGGCAGTTATCAAGTGGTTATACCAAAGCCACAGAACAGCTATGGTTGTCCATAAAAATAGCACACTTGAGGAGTTCCCTGGTGGTAATGTGGATAAGAATCTGCATACCAATGCAGGGGACACAGATTTAATCCCTGGTCCAGGAAGAGTCCACTTGCCGTGAAGCAATTAAGCTCATGTGTCACAACTACTAGTCTGTGAGCCACAACTACTGAAGCCTGCATGTTCTATGACCCATGAGCCACAGCTAATGAGCCCCTGCACCGCACTACTGAAGCCCATGTTCCTAGAGCCTGTGCTCTGCAATAAGAGAAGCCATAGCAGTGAGAAGCCCGCTCACCACAGCTAGAGAATGCCTGCATGCAACAACAAAAACCCAGCGCAGGCAAAAACAAATAATATATGAAATTTTAAAAAGCAGTGCATCTGAATCAGCCAAATTAATTTTTGTTGCAAGTAATAGAAAACTCAACTCAGATAGGCATATGCAACAATCAAATCTGCTGTCTCACATAGTAATTCCAAAGTTAGTGTGGGTTCTAGGTATGGTACATCAAGGCTCCAGCCCAGCCTTGTGACAATAATCCTGGCCCTGGTCTTGGGCTGATGGAGAGGTGGCTGCAGTCACCTCTGTGTCTGTGTCTGTATCACCTACAGACACAACAAAATCAACAGTGCAGGAAGGAGAGAATTGTCTCTCTGTGTAATGAGCCAGAAAGCTGTTCCCAGAAGCAGGAGACTCTCTTGTGGCTCATTGGCCACGACTAGATTACATGTATATTTTAACCCACTCAGTAGCAAGGAGAGTGACCTTAGTTTATACTAATCATTGGGGTAAAATGGATTTTGGGAGTCAACTCCCAAATCCCAAATTAGTACAGAACACATTTATTTATCTGTGAAGAGACTCTACATGGAGATTAAGTTTAGGGAAAGGGAAGTGTGTGTGTGTGTGTGTGTGTGTGTGTGTGTGTGTGAATAAAGGGGCATGATATCAGGCCTCAACCTACACTGAAATGAAAGGATAGCTCTCAAACTCAGAAAAGGAAATCAAAGAGAAGTGTATCATAGCCAGGGATCCACAGGAAGATGCAGCTTGTTTCAAATACATGCCACGGGCGTGCACATGTACGCACACACTTGCAGACTTCTCTCAGGGATCACAGGCTTCTCTCTCAGAGGTACTGAAGAAAGCTTATTCTCTGCTGCCTGCTTTAATGGGATCTGTAGATCAGGATCGCCACAGGCAAATGCGCACAAGATGGGTGCCCACACAAAACAACATGACAGGTCATGAAGAGGCCTCTCCACCCGCCAAAATGCTGCCCTCAAAAACAAAGGAAATGAAATGCACAAAAACACAGAGAAATCAAACTAGCCATCTGCTTGGATGGACAAGATAACTAGCTAGCCAGCCATGGAATATGGAGTGAGTTTCTGTGCTGTCTCTCCCCCCCCATGGCACCCCATTCTCAGCCCAAAGACATCAGTTCCACTACTAGATAAAGCATGCCTAAAGTTTTTTTTCAAAAGTAATGCTTTTCCTAGATTCCACATATATGCATTAATATATGATATTTGTTTTTGTCTTTCTGACCTGCTTCACTCTGTATCACAGACACTAGGTCCATCTATGTCTCTACAAATAACCCTATTTCATTTCTTTTAGTGGCTGGGTTAATATTCCACTGTAAAACATGTACCACATCTTCTTTATCCGTTCATCTGTTGTTGAACATTTAGATTGTTTCCATATCCTGGCTAATGTAAATAGTGTTGCAATAAACATTGTGGAATCTAGAAAAATGATACTGATGAATATAGTTCCAGGGCAGGAATGGAGATGCAGACTTAGAGAATGGACTTGTGGACACAGGCAGGGAAGGGGAGGTGGGGATGGCCTGGGACATTGGGATTGACATATATACACCACCATGTATAAAACAGCAAGTGGGAACCTGCTGTAAAGCACAGGAAGCTCAACTTGGTGCTCTGTGATGACCTGTGATGACCTAGAAGGGTGGGAAGAGTTGAGGGGGGAGGGAGGGAACATATGTATACATACAGCTGATTCGCTTCATTGTACAGCAGACACACATCATTGTAAAGCAATTATATTCCAATAAAAAAAACTAAAACAAAAAAATTATATGCTTATGGGAAGTAGACTACGTTAAGCTACCAACACCTTGGCGTTAATTGTTACATCCCAGAAACTAAGTGTGCCTGAAAACAAGCAAATTTCCTAGATGGATAGCATTTTTAAAAAGGGACATGCAACTGCTCTGTCAGTTTGCTTAGATTTCCAGTAAGACAAGCGTGTCTATGTAAAACACACGGGAAAATAATGTGATGATGATATTCAAACATGTGTCCTACTTGAACCAATATATGAGGAAAAAACCAGGAACTAAGCCTCCCAGGAGAGGGCTGGTGGCCCTCTGGGATCTCCTCTTTCCCTGGCTTGTCTTCCAAGGGGAATCCTGGGATTGTGTTCCTCACCCCACTTCCTGCTTATCAGTGAGAGATTGGCTCCTCTCCACATTATAATGGAAATTAATCAAGACATCTCCCAAGAATCAAGTATGACTTTGGGATCATTTTAGATCCTCCTAAAGGAGTGACTGGGCTTTTCTGATGGCTCAGTGGTAAGCAATCTGCCTGCCAACGCAGGAGACATGGGTACGACCCCTGGGTTGGGAAGATCCCTTGGAGAAGGAAATGGCAACCCACTACAGTATTCTTAGGTGATGCTAGAGGTAAAGAACCCACCTGCCAAAGCAGGAGCCTCAAGAGGTGAGGGCTCAATCCCTAGGTCAGGAAGATCCCTTGAAGTAGGAAATGACAATCCACTCCAGTATTCTTGCCTGGGAAATCCCATGGACAGGGGAACCTGGCAGGCTACAGTCTATGGGACTGCAAAAGAGTCAGGCATGACTTAACGACTGAACAACAACAAGGGAATGAATAGGAATGTGAGAACTTTGTATCGGGATATTTAGCTCAGAAATGTTTGTACTTCATTGATGTCAAAAGGTTTTTTAATCATTCTGGAGCCCTTCTGGCTCTTGATCCTGTCTTTACTATTTGATAGCAAAGGTGTGTGTCCCCCAAAGATGTAAAGAGCCGGTGTAACAAGGAAGCTTTCCTTTGGGAATAGAAGTTTGTATTTTATGTTTAGGTCAGATGGATTCTTGATCTATTGTTGTTTTGTTTGCTTGATTCACTAACTCCCTAAGAGTGAGAAACTATCTAACCTTTAGAAATTGTGAATTACTATATTGTACACCTGTAACATATAATATTGTACATAAATTATACTTTGATATAAATAGATAAAAAAATATCTAAAGTATAGGTTCTGGGTGTTCTTATTTAGATTGCAAAGGAGGGGAGGTTACTGTTGATTGAACATCTACTACCTGTCTTTCATGGCTCAGTTTTGCTCACTTCTCTTGAAAGCAACCCTGTGCAATTCAGTTCTACTAGGATAAGATGATGACGAGCTCTAGGTTCAAGCCTAGGTACTGCCCTCAAGCTGAACGACCTAGGCTCTCCTACAGAAAAAGATGATAGTAACAACACCTACCTTATGCGATTGTTGTAAAAATTAAAATCAGTGAAGGAAACTTCAAAGCTCTTAGTTCAAGTTCAGTACTGTGCAAATAATAAGAACTTAATAGAAATCTGCTGTTGTTTTATTGTTTTTCTTACTTTACCTATCAGAAAGTCGTATCTCAAAGAGACTAAGTAACTTGTCATATCTGAGAGAGGTTATTTGCCTAAGGTCACTGCATTAATAAATCATGAGAGACGGATTCAAACACTTTTTTCTAATTTCAGGTTTATCCATTTCTAGAGTCTGCATGTTTCACAGATAGTTAATATTCCTGCTGAATCATCTATTTCACTACTCTGTTCCACACGGGATAATAGGATGAAGCTCCCTAAAATTTGGAGAGCAGAAACTTTTTTTTTGGTATCTTCCTGAGTGATTTGTACTTAAGGGCCCTAAGTTGATACTGCTGAATGCTGAATGATGGAGAGTCCATGCCTAAGACCCTGACAAACTACAATTGACTCCCTGTATCCAAGGGTTCTGCATCCAGGGATTCAGCCAATTAAAGGAATGAAATAATTTGGGGGGGAAAAATTCCACTGAGTTCCAAAGAGCAAAACTTTGCCACACACTGCAATTATTTTTGTACTGTGTTAGGTACCATAAGTAATCTAAAGCTGATTTGATGTACACAGGAGGACATACACAGGTTATAAGCAAATACTTCACCAAGTTACAGAGGGGACTTGAGCGTCCATGGAATTTGGTATCTGTGGGCGTCCTGGAGCTTAAGCCCCTTTGAATACTGAGAGGTGACTGTATTTTATTGCTATTCTCAGTGATGACCTGAAAATGTAATATGATTGCTGTGATTTTTACTCACAAAGACCATCTCTATGTCATTTAAGACATAAGTTAGCTAGGAAAAATTGAGTTTTGCTGAATATGTTCTTCTTCCATGTTAGAGAAAGGAACGGAAGTTTCAACAGAGATTTTGGAGTGAAATTCATTTCTTTAACTCATCAGAATGTATAGATAGATATATGAGATGGACCCAACTGTGATTATGTGTTGCTTTTTTTCAATAACAGCACTGGAATGTTTTTGTTTTTGTTTTCTGCCCAGGGTTTACTTTCTACATCAAATATATTACGAGAGGGAGTAGGTGTGAATTATAAAATATGCAGAGCAGGCACACTTTAGGGGATACTTTGTTGAAATCTTTTTTCTTGGAGCACACCCAAAAAGACTAAGATTGCCAAAACCCTTCCTTTGGTAGGGGTTCTCATCAGTCATTCTCCACATTGTCTCCTTAGTGTTACACATGGGAACTATTGAGTTTAAGTGCTTCGACATGATAGAATCAAACAAAAGCTGGAGAACCAGAACATGGTCCTTGTCATCATGCTAATTTTATTGACATGCAATATTCATTGTCTTTTCTATTTTTTGAAGTTTCATTATGTATTTATAGGTTTATTTCCTTTTCTTCTTAAAAAAAGTCAAGATATAATTGACATGGTAACATTCTATTTCTTTCTGGTGTCCAATATGATGATTCAGTGTAGGTATATACTGTGAAATGATCATCACAGTAAGTCTAGTTAACACACATAATTACAAGTTTACAATTTTTTTTTTCTTGTGGCGGAAATTCTTTATATTTTAGCTTACAGATGGATATATCAAATGGATTTGGATTTACGACACAAGGTCAAACTGAAAATGCCCAAATCAAACAATCTGCAAAGAGAAACTTGATGTGGTTCAGCTGACCTATCAGATAAGCTTGCTCTTTGATATCAGGATTTTGAAGGCATTTCAATGCATTTTATTACAGATTAAAGCAAATATAATTGGTGATTTAATTTGACTATTTAAGTCACCACAAAAGAGTTGATTTGAAATATTTAAATCACCCTGGAATATAAGAATAAATGCATAGTTTCCCTGTATGTAAAGTATTACCCCAAGTGGGAAAAAAAGACTCCCAGACAAAGTCTGGATTCTATTTAACAATAAGCAGGCTGGTATTTTTTGGGAGAGAAGTGTACTGATGTTTTCCATAGAATATGAGCTGCGTTAGAAAAGAAGTCTTGCTGGATGGATGCAGGAGTAAGTGGACAGATATGTGATAATATAAATATCCTCGATAATCACGGCAACCCACTCCAGTATTTTTGCCTAGAGAATCCCCATGGACAGAGAAGCCTGACAGGCTACAGTCCATGGGGTTGCAAAGAGTTGGACATGACTCAGCGGCTAAGCACAGCACAAGGAAATGTTAATTGTATGATCCAGGCTGTGCGCGGATAGGTATTCACAGCATGTTTCTTTCAACCTTAGGTAGATTTAAAATCTTTTCAATAAAACGTTAGAAAATATATGAATGTGTGGATTGAATTTAACAAAGTAAACAACTTATTTTGTTGTTCAGTTGCCAAGTCGTGTCCAACTCTGCAACCCCATGGATTGCAGCACACCGATCTCCCTTGTCTGTTGCTATCTCCAGAGCTTGCTCAAATTCATGTCCATTGAGTCAGTGATGCTATCTAACCATCCATCTTCTGCCACCCCCCTTCTCCTTTTTCCTTCAATCTTTCCCAGCATCAGGATCTTTTCCAATGAGTCTGCTCTCTGTGTCAGGTGGCCAAAGTATTGGAGCTTCAGCATCAGTCTATCCAATGAATATTCAGGACTGATTTCCCTTAGGGTTGACTGCTTTGAGGTCCTTGCAGTCTAAGGCACTCTCAAACCTTCTTCAGCACCACAATTAGAAACGATCAGTTCTTCCATGCTCAGCCTTCTTTATGGTCCAACTGACACATCCGTACACAACTACTGAAAAAAATTGCTTATAGTCAGATTTAACTGAAGAGTCCAAAAAATGCATGTGTTATAGGAAGTCTCACTGTAAGTGAACTTGATACATGAAAATGTGGAATTAATGGTATTGACTGCAGTTTATTGAGTGCTTAGTATGTACAGACTGCTTATTAAATATTATCTAATTTTGTTGTGTTTAGTTGCTAAATCATGTCTGACTCTTTGCAACCCCATGCACTGTAGCCTGCCAGGCTCCTCTGCCCATGAAAATTTCCAGGCAAGAATACTGGAGTGGGTTGCCATTTCGTTCTCCAGTGGATCTTCCAGACCCAGGGATTCTGAACCCATCTCCTGCATTGCAGGCGGATTCTTTACTGCTGAGTCACTGGGGAAGCCCATTATCTAATTTAATGTAATACAATTACTATTTGAAGTACATATTATTATCCTTATTCCACAAGTTAAGAAAAGATATAATAAGGTTACATGACTTGCAGGAAGTGTATATCCAGTAAGTGGCACAGTTGAGAGGCAAACCGCATAAGTCACTGCACTCCAGGAAAGGGAAATCTGTTATTATTAAAGTTACTTTATTTGGCTGTGTCAGATCTTAGTTGCGGCTTCTGGGATCTTCATTGCCATGAGAGAGATCTATTCCCCAGACTAGGGATTGAACCTTGGCCCCCTGCATTGGGAGTGTGAAATCTTAACCACTGGACAACCAGGGAAGTGCCCAGGAAAAGGACATTTAAATTAGAGACGTTTAGAGATTAAATTTTCCCACTCCATGGTACAAATGACACAAAGGGGATGTAGCACTAGAACCCCAGAATTTCTACTCTTTGATCAAGTCTTTTGCCACAAGTCATACTATCTCTCAAGGTACAGTTTTTTCGTTTTTGTTTTTTTCACAAAATGGATTCACTGTAGGATTCCTTTAAGTAACAGATTTCTACAATGTACTCCAAGTATCAAACAATATAGCAGAATTTGATCTGTATACTTTTTTCATATATTGTATATGTCATAAACAGCAGCACCAAGATGCTATGAACAGTATGTCCAAAAATATAAATTTGCCCGAAGTTTTGAATGTACTGAAATTGTGAACACTTCCCCGGTGAAAGAAACACACAAAATTCTAGAATAAATATGTATTGCATCCATCCATTTGAGTGAAAATGCTATAATTCTGATAATTATGGATTTTTTTTTCATAGTTTAATTCCAAATCCGGGTCGTTGTGGGATTTTTTTTTTTAAAGCAATGACTGATTTATACAGTGCAAACCACCAAAAGGAAAAAAAGTGAATGTAGAAAAGGGAAGTTGAACATCAAAAGACAAAGTGGGCGTATTCACATTCTTTCCTCCACTTGTGTTCCCTCCAGCTTATATCTTCAATTCTGCTCCCCAAATTCTGCCATGGGAGTGTGGCAGCACTGAAGAAATGAAGAGACCCACTAAAGCTCTCAGGTTTTAAGTCCTCAGCAGATGTGCATCTGCTCTAGTGCTACTGGTCAAATGTTTGGTAGTTGGGGAATAAGAAATCCTGGGTTTAACCTGTGGGCCCACCACTTACTAGAGGAGTATAATGAAGCTCTTTATCTTCTGAGTTATTCTTCCATCAGTCATAAAATAACTTACCTCACAGGATTATTTCCAGCATTGAAAGAAAATGGGTTTATACATTGAAAAGTGAAAGTGTTAGTCGTTCAGTCGTGTCCGACTCTTTTCAATCCCATGGACTGTAGCCCCCCCAGGCTCCTCTGTCCAAGGGATTCTCCAGGCAAAATTCCTGGAATGGGTTGCCTTGCCCTTCTCCAGAGGATTTCCCTGACCCAGAGATGGAACCCAGGTCTGCATTGCAGGCAGATTCTTTACCATCTGAGCCACCAGGGAAGCCCCTTTATATTTTGAAAATAAAATGACACAATCATAAAAACTAAGACCATGCAATGAAGAGTTCTTAAATTTTGCAATTTGTTTTTGCCATTTTCTGTAAGGCATAATTATGTTTCCATTGTTTTGTGGAAAAATGGAATTATGTTTCCATTGTGATGAAACTAGGAGCAAACTTCTGTGATTTCAGAATAAAGAAGACAGTTCTTTATGGGTGTCTTGCATAGCTGCACACATTTCAAGTGAGACGCTGATTTCCTCTATTATGGACTATCTTTTCAAAGATTTTGGTATAGTTAACAGCCTTGAAAGACAGAGGTAGTGACTATCTCTGGAGCAAAGAACAGTCATGCTTAGTGTCCTGTATAAAAGGTTTGGGTTCTCTAACCTCAGGGTCCTTTACTCCCATAATGCAATCCACTGCATGTGTAGTTATCCATCTGGGCCTATTTGTGTCATCCTGTGGGAAACAGACCTTGGGGAGCAAATGCAGATTCTTTAGCTACTGTCATTGCTGTGTATGATAGAGCAGAGCTCTTGTCTCTGACCCAGGAGTTTTGTGTCTTCTATCAGTCTTCATGAAACTGTTGCTGTTCAGTCACTAACTCATGTCTGACTTTTTACAACCCATGGACTGTGGCATGCCAGACTCCTCTGTTTTCCACTGTCTCCTGGAGATTGCTCAAACCCATGTCCATTGAGTCAGTGATGTTATCTAACCATCTCTTCCTCTGCTGCCCCCTTCTCCTTTTGCCTCAGTCTTTCCCAGCAACAGGGTCTTTCCAATGAGTCAGTTCTTCACATCAGGTGGCCCAAGTGTTGGAGCTGGAGCTTCAGCTTCAGCGTCCTTCCAATGAATATTCAGGGTTGATTTCATTTAGGATTGACAGGCTTGATCCTTGCTGTCCAAGGGACTCTCAAGAGTCTTCTCCAGCACCACAACTTGAAGGCATCAGTTCTTCCACGCTCAGCCTTATTTCCCTGGAGAAGAAAATGGCAACCCACTCCAGTATTCTTGCCTGTAAAATCCCATGGACAGAGGAGCCTGGTGGGCTACATTTCATTGGGTTGCAAAGAGTTGAACATGACTGAGCAACTGGGCACACCAGCCTTCTTTATGGTCCAACTCTCACATCTGTACATGACAACTGGAAAACCATAGCTTTAACTATATGGACCTTTGTCAACAAACTGATACCTCTGCTTTTTAATACACTGTCTAGGTTTGTCATAGCTTTCCTTCCAAGGAGCAAGCATCTTTTAATTTCATTACTGTAGTCACTGTCCTCAGTGATTTTGGAGCCCAAGAAAATAAAATCTGTCATTACTTCCACTTTTCCCACTTCTATTTACCATGGAGGAGGGCATGGAAACCCACTCCAATATTCGTGCCTGGAGAATCCTCTGGACTGAGGAACCTGGCGGGCTACAGTCCAAAGGGTTGAAAAGTGTCAGACACGACTGAAGTGACTTAGCAACAGCAGCAGATGGGACCAGATGCCATGACCTTAGCTTTTTAAGGTTGAGTTTCAAACCAGCTTTTTCACTCTCCTCTTTCACCCTCATCAAGAGGTTCCTCTTCACCTTCTGCCATTAGAGTGGTATTATCTGCATTACTTAGGTTGTTGATATTTCTTTTTTTTTTTTCTTTTTTTTAGGTTGTTGATATTTCTCACAGAAATCTTGATTCCAGCTCGGGATTCATCCAGCCTGACATTTTGCATGATGTACTCTGCATAAAAATTAAATAAGCAGGGTGACACTATACAGCCTTGATGTATTCCTTTCCCAGTTTTGAACCAGTCCATTGGTCCGTGTCTGGTTCTAACTGCTGCTTCTTGACTCACATACGACCTCCTCGGGAGACAGGTAAGGTGGTCTGGTACTTCCATGTCTCTGAGAATTTTGCAGTTTTTTGTGACCTACACAGTCTAATGCTTTAGCATAGTCAGTGGAGCAGAAGTATGTATTTTCCTGGAATTCCCTTCCTGTCTCCATGATTCAACGAGTTGACAATTTGATCTATAATTCCTCTGCCTCTTTGAAGCATAGCTTATACATCTGGAAGCTCTACGTTCATGTACTGCTGAAGCCTAGCTTGAAGGATTTTAAGCATAACCTTGCTAGCATGTGAAATGAGTACAACTGTAAGGAAGTTTGAACATTCTTTGGCATTGCCCTTCTTTGAGATGGGAATGAAAACTGACCTTTTCCCATCCTGTGACCACTGCTGAGTTGTCCAAATTTGCTGACATATTGAGTGCGGCACTTTAACAATATCATCTTTTAGGATTTGAAATAACTCAGCTGGAATTCCATCATCTCCACTGGTTTTGTTCCTATTAATAACAATGTTGCCTAAGGCCCACTTGACTTTGCAATGCAGGATGTTCCACTCGAAGTGAGTGACCATATCATCATGTTACTCAGGTAATTAAGACCTTTTTTGTATCACTCTTCTGTGTAGTCTTGCCACCTCGTCTTAATCTCTTCTGCTTCTCTTAGGTCCTTCCTGTTTCTGTCCTTTATCATGCCCATCCTGGCATGAAATGTTTTCTTGATATGTCTAATTATCTTGAAGAGATCTCTAGTTTGTCCCATTCTATTGTTTCCCTCTATTTCTTTGCATTGTTCTTTCAAGAAAGCCTTCCTATATCTTCTTGCTATTTTCTGGAACTCTGCGTTCAGTTGGTTATATCTTTCCCTTTCTCCCTTGCCTTTAACTTCTCTTCTTTCCTCAGTTATTTTTAAAGCCTTCTCAGACAGTCATTTTGCCTTTTTGCATTTCTTTTCCTTGTGGATCGTTTTGGTCACTGCCTCCTGAACAATGTTATTGATCTTAATCCATAGTTCTTCAGGCACTCTGTCTACCAGATCTAATCCCTAAGTCTATTCGCCACCTCCACTGTATAATCATAAGGGATTTGTTTTAGATCATTCCCGAATGACCTAGTGATTTCCCCCTACTTTCTTAATTTAAGCCTGAATTTTGCAATAAGGAGCTCCTGATCTGAGCCACAGTCAACTCCAGATCTTGTTTTTGCTGACTTTGGAGCTTTTCCATCTTTGGCTGCTAAGAACATAATCAATATGATTTCAGTGTTGTCCAAATGGTGATGTCCATGTGTAGAGCTCTTGGGTTGTTGGAAAAGCATGTTTGCTATGACCATCATGTAGTCTTGACAAAGTCTGCTAGCCTATGGCAGGCTAATTTCTTTCTTGGCATGAAAAATAAAAATCTCAGATCCTTCACAGTTCTTGATAAGAAGTTGGGATGTATAACAGAGACAAAACTCGTTTGCATCTCATGTCTTGAGACCAGGATTACAAAATATCTATCATCTTTTTGGGAGAATAGGAAGCACGTGTTAGGGATAAACACTACACTCTGTGGCCAGACTGTCTGGGTTCTATTAATGTCTAGGGCTCTTTTTAGTTTGAATTCCTCCAGAAACAAACTCTAAGATAAGGATATGAGAGAAAACAGTTTATTTGGGAGGTAATCCCAGAAATCACTTGTAGCAACTAAGGAGATTAAAAAAGGGGGGGGGGGAGGGGAGGGGAGGAGGAGCCAAGGTGGTGGAGGAATAGGACTGGGAGACCACTTTCTCCCCTGCAAATTCATCAAAAGTACAATTGAATTCAGAGCAAACTTCACAAAACAACTTCTGATCGCTAGCTGAGGGCATCAGGTGCCCAGAAAAGCAGCCCATTGTCTTTGAAAGGAGGTAGGACAAAATATAAAAGATAAAAAGAGAGACAAAAGAGCTAGGGACAGAGACAGAAAGAGAAATTAAGGAAACAATACCATTCACCACTGTAAGAAAAAGAATAAAATCTCAGGAATATATCTACCGAAAGAAACAAAAGACCTATACATAGAAAACTATAAAACACTGATGAAAGAAATCAAAGAGGACACAAACAGATGGAGAAATACACCATGTTCATGGATTGCAAGAATCAATATTCTCAAAATGGCTATACTACCCAAAGCAATCTATAGATTCAATGCAATGCCTATTAAGCTACCAACGGTATTTTTCACAGAACTGGAACAAATAATTTGACAATTTGTATGGAAATACAAAAAACCTCGAATAGCCAAAGTAATCTAGAGAAAGAAGAATGGAACTGGAGGAATCAACCTGCCTGACTTCAGACTCTACTACAAAGCCACAGTCATCAAGACAGTATGGTACTGGCACAAAGACAGAAATATAGATCAATGGAACAGAATAGAAAGCCCAGAGATGAATCCACGAACCTATGGACACCTTATCTTTGACAAAGGAGGCAAAGATATGCAATGGAAAAAAAGACAACCTCTTTAACAAGTGGTGCTGGGAAAACTGGTCAACCACTTGTAAAAGAATGAAACTAGAACACTTTCTAACACCATACACAAAAATAAACTCAAAATGGATTAAAGATCCAAATGTAAGAACAGAAACTATAAAACTGCTAGAGGAGAACATAGGCAGAACACTCTCCGACACAAATCACAGCAGGATCCTCTTTGACTCACCTCCCAGAATATTGGAAATAAAAGCAAAAATAAACAAATGGGGCCTAATGAAACTTAAAAGCTTTTGCACAACAAAGGAAGCTGTAAGCAAGGTGGAAAGACAGCCCTCAGACTGGGAGAAAATAATAGCAAATGAAGCAACAGACAAAGGACTAATCTCAAAAATATACAAGCAACACCTGCATCTCAACTCCAGAAAAATAAATGACCCAATCAAAAAATGGGCCAAAGAACTAAACAGACATTTCTCCAAAGAAGACATACAGATGGCTAACAAACACATGAAAAGATGCTCAACATTACTCAGTATCAGAGAAATGCAAATCAAAACCACAATGAGGTACCATTACACGCCAGTCAGGATGGCTGCTATCCAAAAGTCTACAAGCAATAAATGCTGGAGAGGGTGTGGAGAAAAGGGAACCCTCTTACACTGTTGGTGGGAATGCAAACTAGTACAGCCGCTATGGAGAACAGTGTGGAGACTTCTTAAAAAACTGGAAATAGAACTGCCATATGACCCAGCAATCCCACTTCTGGGTATACACACCGAGGAAACCAGATCTGAAAGAGACACATGCACCCCAATGTTCATCGCAGCGCTGTTTATAATAGCCAGGACAGGGAAGCAACCTAGATGCCCATCAGCAGATGAATGGATAAGGAAGCTGTGGTACATATACACCATGGAATATTACTCAGCCATTAAAAGGAATTCATTTGAATCAGTTCTAATGAGATGGATGAAACGGAGCCCACTATACAGAGTGAAGTAAGCCAGAAAGATAAAGAACATTATAGCATAGTAACACATATATATGGAATTTAGAAAGATGGTAATGATAACCCTATATGCAAAACAGAAAAAGAGACACAGAAATACAGAACAGACTTTTTTGGACTCTGTGGGAGAAGGCGAGGGTGGGATGTTTTGAGAGAACAGCATCGAAACATGTATATTATCTATGGTGAAATAGATCACCAGCCCAGGTTGGATGCATGAGACAAGTGCTCGGGCCTGGTGCACTGGGAAGACCCAGAGGAATCGGGTGGAGAGGGAGATGGGAGGGGGGATGGGGATGGGGAATACATGTAAATCCATGGCTGATTCATGTCAAAGTGTGACAAAACCCACTACAATATTGTAAAGTAATTAGCCTGCAACTAATAAGAATAAATGAAAAAAAAGGGCGTGAGGAGGGAAGACTGCCCATAAATGATGAAGTTTTAAGTTTGTTATGACTATGGGTAACAAAGGTTTAATTCCACTCAGAAACTCTTAGTAGGCAATATAGAACATGTGCCTGAGGGGTGAGGGACTCGAGATATTTTATACCAAATCCCATTCATCATTGATTGAGGGCTTCTGGGAGGAGGTTGGGGCAGATTCTAGGCTTTTCAGGCCTGTCTCGCATGCAGCAAAATATACACAGAGTGACCTGCAGCAGCCTGGCAGTTAGAAGTATGGCCTGGGTATGCACTACATTGATAAGGTCAAGGAACTATAGTTGGCACACCCACAGCCTTTGCTACAGACATCCTCTATCAATATATTCTTAGGAGGTCACTTTACCTGTTTAAGCCCTAGTTTCCTCCTCAATAAAATGGAAATAATAATAGCTGTAACCACCTAGGGTTGAGAGAAGGATTCCAGATTCAATCCATGTAAAATACTTAAAGTAGGTCATAGCATTTCCTAAGCACATAATAAAATGTTGGCTATTGTTATAGAAGAAGATGACATTTATTGGTTGATTAGTATTTCCATATCATTTTTGGATATTCTGGAGGTGAACTTCAAATGCCCAAACATCAAGAAGTCTGATTTTAGTAATTGCCTGTGATGGACTCTTAACAGATTCAAGGTGTATTTATACTTTCGGTTTGTCAAGGGCCAACATTGGCTGTCTCATGGCAGGTACCAAGAAAGACGTGTTTAAAACTTATTATTCCTATCTAAACTTTCTTAGAGAATTTTATGGAGCTAAGCATTTCTGAACTCTTTCATTTGAAGATTTAATGCTTTGTCAGATGCGGGGAGCGGCTTGAAAGAGCTGACTCTGGGAGCTGCCTTGATTGATTATCAAGGGTCTGTTCGCAGACATAGCTCTCTGTCCCGCCACCCCTCTGAAATTTACTATCCAAGTTAACTCCTAACAGACCATTAGTGAGCCTTGAATGCACACAAGGTGCAGATAGATGGCTTTGCACGACTGCCCTTAAGATAAGTAGGATGCCTTTGGCGCCATGAGAGAGCTCTGGTGATTGTTGTCTTAAAGATGATGTACATGGGGAAGAATTTTCTTTGGGATGCCTCTCTTCTTGGTTTAGTATATATGTAACCCTGAGAAATAAAGAGTCATCATTGACTGCAGTGATCCTCTCGACCCCATCTGTTCTGTCTCCTTATTTCTTAGCCTAAAGGAACGCGTCGTGTTGCTCGCTGAAATCTTCTGGCTGGCCCGGCAGTCAGAGAGACTAATTTAACCTCACTTGAAATGTCAGTAACACAGCAGTTTTAAACTCAATTTTCTATTCTTCTATTATGGGAATGAGAATATAAAAGAGAAGTATACTTTAAACTCAATTTTCTAGCATTATGTATCATTTATGTCAGGCTCCTACTAATCAGCATCGTGGTAACTATGGAATTCACCAAAGGAAAACACTCAAGCATTTTAGTAATCCTCTTGGTAAAATTCTACTGTTATGCTAAACACAGGAGAAGGAAATCAGTTTACCAAGAAACAGACGTATTTATGGAAACCAGCTCTTCAAAGGTCTATGCATTCATGCATGTGTGCTCAGTCACTTCAGTCATGTCTAACTCTACAGATCCTATGGATTATAACTTGCCAGGCTCCTCTGTCCCTGGAATTCTCCAGGCAAGAATACTGGAGTGGGTTGCCATGCCCTCCTCTGGGGGCTCTTCCAGACCCAGGGATCAAACCTGTATCTTCTGCACTGGAGGTGGATTCTTTACTGCTGAGTCACCAGGGAAGACCTCAAAGGACTACAGATTTGCCTATTTCCTAATCTAATAAAATCCTTGATCTCCATTACCTTTGATTGTCCGAAAACAGTCCTCTTGCCTTGGTCCGCTTTGACTTTTAATCCCTTATTAACAGAATTCTCACTTATATATATGTATTAATGTGTCTTTATATTAACACTTTTAAGTTTTTATGATAAGTCTTTATATTAAGGAAATTGTCTCAAGCATTTTGCCCAAACTCCTTTTTCACTTTTGCAGTTGCCAATTTAGATATTATTTTCTATGTCTAAATATGAGCTATCTTAATGCAGTATATATGTGGATATTTTTAAAAAGTTAGGAAAATTGTAATCTTTCTGTAAATATATTACCAGTGTTTAGACTGAAAGATTTTGACAGTTTTAATAAGATGTTTTATTTTTAGGTACTTCTTTTTTTCCACATTTAAATGTCTTACATTTGAATTCTATTATATGGTACTTATTTTTATTATAGACCAAGAAAAGTTAGAAAAACCTGTAAACATTCTTTTCTTCAATTAGTCAACTTAAAAAATTTTTTTTGATGTCTTACTGTCCTATAAAATGTTTCTAAGTAGGAGGTAGAATAAAATTTCCTGTAAACTTAATTCATATATACTATAGCATTCTTTTTTTATCTGTTATTCACAAAGCAATACAATAATTGCAAGGGACAGAAACGTTCTGGGAAGATAAAACTATAAATGATAAAATAAGACAATTTTAAGTGAAACTGTTTTCTTTCTTTTTTTTTTTTTTTAATTGTAGTGGTTTTTGTCATACATTGACATGAAACAGCCATGGATTTACATGTGTTTCCCATCCCGATCCCCCCACCCTCCTCCCTCTCCATCCCATCCCTCTGGGTCTTCCCAGTGCACCAGGCCTGAGCACTTGTCTCATGCATCCAACCTGGGCTGATGATCTGTTTCACCCTTGATAATACACTTGTTTCAGTGCTGTTCTCTCTGAACACCCCACCCTCGTCTTCTGCCACAGAGTCCAAAAGTCTGTTCTGTACATCTGTGTCTCTTTTTCTGTTTTGCATATAAGGTTATCGTTACCATCTTTCTAAATTCCATATATATGTGTTAGTATACTGTACTGGTCTTTATCTTTCTGGCTTACTTCACTCTGTATAATGGGCTCCAGTTTCATCCATCTCACTAGAACTGATTCAAATGAATTCTTTTTAATGGCTGAGTAATATTCCGTGGTGTATATGTACCACAGCTTCCTTATCCATTCATCTGCTGATGGGCATCTAGGTTGCTTCCATGTCCTGGCTATTATAAACAGGCTATAGGATTATTTTTATTTCTTGAATTTTCTAGCCATTTTCTTCCTCTCTCAGTATCATTTTAATAAAACATATTGCTATAGATAATATGAATCAAATGTTTTATCTTAAAAAACAGACCATTAGGAAGAAAAAATAAATAAAATTCATGATTTAACTGATGCTCTTAATAAGAAAGCACATAAATCAAGTTAAAAAATATGTTCAAGTTGTATTACAGATTTATGGATGTTAAGAAATTATTTTAAATGTTTTAAGTAGTCTGTGTATATACATACTTATAAAAATAATATATCTTTATTAATTTGGTAATAACTTTGAAATATTTCTTTGCTGCATTTATTTAAATTTTTAAAATTATTCTGACTTCTGAAATGTAAATATCAATTCGTATGCTCTGAAAATGGATTTCAATTCTTACTTTTCTTTGAATTCCTCCTTGGACATTAAACTCCATTTTAAAAAGTCAACATTTATTTAATCTTTTATTTCTTTTTTTTAAAATTGAAGTGTAGTAGATTTACAGTGTTGTGTTAGTTTAAGCTGTACTACACAGTCAGTTATACACATACCCACATATTTTTTTCAGATCCTTTTCCCTTATAGATTATCATAAAATATTGAGTATAGTTCCCTGTACTGTACAGTAAGTCCTTATTGCTTTACTTATTAATGCTATGGTGTTCACTTACCAAAGCTTACTGTGTGCTAAGCTCCAGGAATAACAAGGTAAAACAACATGCTTCTTGGTAATCAAATAATGCCACCAAATAATAATAATATTAAAGATAATAATAGTTTGATTCAGTTCAGTTCAGTCGCTCGGTCGTGTCTGACTCTTTGCGACCCCATGAATCACAGCATGCCAGGCCTCCCTGTCCATCACCAACTCCCGGAGTTTACTCAAACTCATGCCCATAAAGTCGGTGATGCCATCGAGCCATCTCATCCTCTGTTGTCCCCTTCTCGTCCTGCCCCCAATCCCTCCCAGCATCAGGGTCTTTTCCAGTGAGTCAATTCTTTGCATGAGGTGGCCAAAGTATTGGAGTTTCAGCTTCAGCATCAGTCCTTCCAATGAACACCCAGGACTTACCACCTTAAGGATGGACTGGTTGGATCTCCTTGCAGTCCAAGGGACTCTCAAGAGTCTTCTCCAACACCACAGTTCAAAAGCATCAATTTTTCGGCGCTCAGCTTTCTTCAGAGTCCAACTCTCACATCCATACATGACCACTGGAAAATCCATAGCCTTGACCAGACGGACCTTTGTTGGCAAAGTGATGTCTCTGCTTTTTAACATGCTACCTAGGTTGGTCATAAGCTTCCTTCCAAGGAGTAAGCATCTTTTAATTTCATGGCTGTAGTCACCATCTGCAGTGATCGTGGTGCCCCCAAAAATAAAGTCAGCCACTGTTTCTACTGTCTCCCCATCTATTTCCCATGAGGTGACGGGACCAGATGCCATGATCTTACTTTTCTGAATGTTAAGCTTTAAGCCAACTTTTTCACTCTCCTCTTTCACTTTCATCAAGAGGCTTTTCAGTTCCTCTTCACTTTCTGCCATAAGGGTGGTGTCATCTGCGTATCTAAGGTTATTGATATTTCTCCTAGCAATCCTGATTCCAGTTTGTGCTTCTTAGAGCCCAGTGTTTCTCATGATGTACTCTGCATATAAGTTAAATAAGCAAGGTGACAATATACATTGGAAACAGTCTGTTGTTCCATGTCCAATTCTCACTGTTGCTTCCTGACCTGCATACAGTTTTCTCAAGAGGCAGCTCAGGTGGTCTGGTATTCCCATCGCTTTCAGAATTTTCCACAGTTTATTGTGATCCACATAGTGAAAGGCTTTGGCGTAGTCAATAAAGCAGAAATAGATGTTTTTCTGGAACTCTCTTGCATTTTTGATGATCCAGCAGATATTTGGCAATTTGATCTCTGATTCCTCTACCTTTTCTAAAACCAGCTTGAACATCTGGAAGTTCTCGGTTCATGTATTGCTGAAGCCTGGCTTGGAGAATTTTGAGCATTACTTTACTAGCGTGTGAGATGAGTGCAATTGTGCAGTAGTTTGAGCACTCTTTGGGATTGCCTTTCTTAGGGACTGGAATGAAAACCGAACTTTTCCAGTCCTGTGACCACTGCTGAGTTTTCCAAATTCGCTGGCATACTGAGTGCAGCACTTTCACAGCATCATTTTTCAGGATTTGAAATAGCTCAACTGGAATTCCATCACATCCACTAGCTTTGTTCGCAGTGATGCTTTCTAAGGCCCAGTTGACTTCAGATTTTAGTAGTAAGCAAATAATGCTACTGAAAAAGCCCGTAGGAGACAAGTGTGATAAGTGCCATGTACAGAAGCTACCTGACTTCCCCAGTGGCTCAGGGATAAAGAATCCACCTGCAATATAGCAGCCACAGGAGATGCAGTTTCGATCCCTGGGTTGGGAAGATCCCCGGAGGAGGGCAACCCACTCCAGTATTCTGGCCTGGAGAATCCCATGGACAGAGGAGCCTGGTGGGGGACAGTCCGTGGTGTCACAAAAAATTGCACATGCCTGAAGCAACTTAGCACACACTCACAAAGGCTACCAGGTACTTTGAGAGCATTTCTAGAGAGACCAGACATATCCTATAGAGAAATAGAGAGAGGACTTCCTTGAGGAAGAGACATCTGAATTGAGATCTGAGGGATGTATAGGAGTCAGACATAAAATAATGATTTTGGCTGCATTTCTGTCTGTAACTTTAGAGTTTCAACACGAAAATCTGTATCCAGATTTCAAAATTAAGATGAGCCACATGTTGCAATTAGTGACCCCAACCCTCTTGGTTTTACTGGAGACGTACACTACAACTATCTGCATCTTAAATTACTCTTCTATTAATAAAACAAATGACAGTCTCAGCTCTATTTCTGAGAAGATTCTTCTAAGTATAAAATGAAATAGAGTATGTGTGTTTCCCCCCCCCCCCACACACACATGATAGAGGTTGAGGCAAGTACTATTTATTATTTCTCTGTGATCTCCATTATTTTTTTATTTTCACATGGCAAGTGGGAAAATAAGTCCATTCTTTAGAGCCAAGGATTATTTGTCCTCCACAACTAAAACTCTAATTGTTCCCATCCAATTGTTTATTAGCAGTAACTTTTAGTAAGTGCTTCCCTGATAAATCTGTCTCCTAGACACAGAATAAAGTAGAACAGATCTTATTCTTCCTTAAAGCTATAAAGCTAAAGACTATAGCAAAAATGATCAATATAAACCACATATCACCAAGAGTGTAAGTAAATTTGTTGTTCATTCATTCATTCATTTGTTCATTCAGTGTTTAGCTCTAAGGATAGTAGGAAAAACAAGACAATAAAGATAGAAGTGGTCCCTGCCTTCATAGAGCTAATAATCTAGGTCTAGTAGTCAAATGTTGTGCATATTTGTAAGATGTGTGTTTGATTTCAGGAACATGAAGCTAAGAACTACTATTTGTTACATAAATCATACATAAATTTGTTGCATAAATCATAAGGCCAGTGATTCCATCACTTGATTCCGCAAGTAGTGGAAGATACCTGAGTTGTTTGCATTGCTGCTTCCCACTTTCTGGCAAATGCCCTGGCTGGAATTTGTCTAGATTCCAAACTGGCAACCATACCCCAACTCCTCTTACTGAAGGGGTAAGAGGATCCCCCTTGGGAATAGGCTAGGCTTCTTGGGAGGCAGGTCATTATGTCAGTGGGAGATTTAAGGTCCAGCTCGATGCACTGTGTAGTAGAAGCCTCTCTTGGCAGACCCACATGCCCACTGGACTCTGAGTAAGCTCTGTAGGAGAGAAAAAGACAAAGTAGGTATCCTCAACAGCTCAGCTTGCAGCCAGCCACACTCAGCATCCTTAAAATGCCACAGGAAATGTCAGCTCATTTCTGGAAAGTCATCCACTGACTAACACAAGTCGAAAAGAACCTCAGAAACTGAGGAGGCTCCTACCTACTTTGAAGGACATAGCCTCAAAGCAAGGCTATGAAATTGCACCTGCAAAAGTACTACCACTGTCAAAGCTCTAGTTGCATCAGAAAAATAAAGAATGCAAAATGTGTGTTTGGTGACACTTCCGTCCCCTCTTTCTTCATCATCTCCTGCCTTTCTTCCCTCCCTGATGGCCAGGATCTTAGTGCATGTACTGGCTGTCCAGTCTCTACAGGGACCCCTGTACATGTGCGCTTGTGTGCTCAGCTTTGTCTGACCCATCGTGATCCTACGGACTATAGACTGCCTGGTTTTTCTATACATGAGATTTTCCAGGCAAGAATACTGGAGTGGGTTACTATTTTCTTCTCCAGGGGATCTTCCCAACCCAGGGATTGAATCCATGTCTTCTGCATCTCTTGCATGGCAAGTGGATTCTTTGCCTCTTCAGCCATCTAGGAAGTCTGACATATTTTGAGGCTAATCAAATCCTGCTTTAATAAAAGTTAATTCCATTCCTTATGGGCCCCCTTTATTTTCTACATGAAAGAGAATAATCTGAAAAACCCATTTTGATAAATTGTTAGTGGTGATCATAGATTTAGGACAGTGTCTGGCATATAAATGCTTCCTGAGAATATAAACACATCTGGTAATCTCTCTAGTCCGTATGTACATATTCTAACAGAGGCTACTTGGAGACATTAATTAAACTCCAGAGAAAGACAGTACAATTTAAATAATCCAGTTCTAGATGTGAGTTATATTTGAGGGTATACCACCCATTTATTAATTTTGTACTCTCACATAATTTTAGCATATGTTTTAATGAACTTGGTCCTATGGGCTAAATTGACATTCTGTGAATGTATATTGAGCCCAAAGTACACTGCTGGAAATTTAAGCTTTGTCCATGAGGTTGACTATTTCTGGGCACTGGTGCAAACCCCAGAAATAAAAATTAGTTACATGTTCTCATTAGAGATGACTTGAGTTAAATAGTATACTCTCAGATTAAATTTATCATCTATTCAACAGTGAGTTCTTACAAAAAGCCTCGGAGTAAATATAGTCTTTTAAATATAAAAAGTGGGGAATGTTGACAGCTGCCAAGCCCGTGTAGTCTCTACACATTTACATGCTGAGCAAACATGTCAGTCAGTCTGCCTGACCTACTCATGCCCTTTTCCTGAGAACCTGTTTCCATTGCTTCTGGTGAATGGGCAGCAAGCCATTTGACCTCATCCTCCTGACCCCAGCTGATTGCAACAGGGATGAAAGAGACAGACAGAAAGAGAAGAGTCAAGTCAGTAGGTATTGAGAGAGACACTAGTGAGCATGTGGCTCCAGAGAGAGAAAAACAAAGAGAGAAAGAGAGAGAGCACACATCTTGATTCAAGAGAGCTTTCCAAGTCCCCTTCTTTGGATTCTGTGAATGGCTCAGATACACTCCCTATCTCAAGCCTGTGAGATAATCTGTGTAACAGAGAAGGCTGGTTTCCATTGCAGGACTATCCAATAGAAATATTGGAATGGCCAAAAAGTTCATTTGGGTCTTAAGTATTATGGGAAAAAACCCAAATGAATTTTGGGCCAACCCAATGGAACACAAGCCACATATGTAATTTACAATTTTCTAGTAGCCTTGGTAAAAAAGTAAAAAGAAACAGGTGAAATTAATTCTAACAACGTGGTTTATTTAGCCCAGTTATTCACAAATTCACAATCTTGCCATTTTAACATGTAACCACTAAAAGTTATCAATGAGATATTCATACCCTTTCATTCATGCTAAAGTCACCAAAGCCTGGTGGGCACCTTATGCTTATAGCACATTTCAGTTTGGATGAACCACATTCCCAGCATCCAATACGCACATGTGTCTGGTGGCTACCATATTGGATCCCAAAGACAGAGCAATCATTGGACAACAGTTACACTCTTAAGGACCTCAGTTCCTGGCTACTTTGCCTCTAGGAAGGGCCCAGTGGCTAGATATTGCCAAAAACTTGGGAATAGAAGTTATGTATGTCACTTCTAAACTAAGGTGAAACCAGTGTGGCTTCTTCACTCTCTGCCCCCTTTCCCAAGCTTGATGCAAATGAACATGCAGCCTATGAAAGCTGGCGCAAAAAGGAAAAAGTGTGGGTCCTTGGATCATCACTTTGAGGAAAGCCTGCCATCAATCAAACAATTTTGCTTTGGATATTACACAAGTAAGAAACAAACTTTTTTTTTGCTTGAACAGCTAGAAAATTTGGGGTTTGTTTGTTTAGCCATTAGCCTACACACTCTAATATGTCCATATTTTTCTGTACTAGTGTTAAACGCTTTTCCTATTTCTTTCAGCAAGTGATACCCTAACATACATGCACAAGTACTTGGGTACACACATGTGCAAAAGTACTGACACAGTAGCTACTTACCTTTGGGTTTTGCAGATGAGCAATTCATCTATGTATGTTTTACACAGGACATATTTAGGCTACAAAATTTTGTCCCAAGATACAAACCACAAAGCTCAGAGAAACACATGTGAAAAAAAGCTTCATGACACTGGATTTGGGGATGACTTGTTGAGTATTGCCTGTAAAGTTACAGACAATAAAAGATAAAATAGACAAATTGAACTTTATCAGAATGAAAACTTTTGTGCATCATAAGACACTACTAACAGACTAAAAGATAATCCACAGAATGGGAGAAATTATGTACAAATTATATATATATATATGTATATATATATATATGATAAGGGATTAGTATAAAGAGTATGTAGAGAATTCCTAATACTCAAGAAGAAAAAACAAACAAAAATTCAAAAGTAGACAAAGGGACTTAAATAGACCTTTTTCCCAGGAAGATATACAAATAACAAACAAGCTCACAAAGAGATGCCCAACATCATTAACAGTTGTTGTTCATTTATTAGGTCGTGTCTGACTCTTTTCAACCCTATGGTCTGCAGTATGTCAGGCTTCCTTGTCTGTTATGATCTCCAAGAGTTTGCTCACACTCGTGTCTATTGAATCAATGATCCCATCCAACCATCTCATCCTCTGTTGTCCCCTTCTCATCCTGCCTTCAATCTTCCCCAGCATCAGGGTCTTTTCCAATGAGTCATTACATAATGCAAATCAAAATCGCACACTTCACACACATTAAGATGGAAAATAACAAGTGTTGATGAGAGTGTAGGGAAATTGGAACACTTGCGCACTGTTGGTGGGAATGTATTAATAAGATGGTACACCACTATGGAAAACAAAATGGCAGTACTTTATAAGATTAAAATTAGAATTACCAATGATCCAGCAATTCTACTTCTGGGTGTGTACCCAAATGAATTGAAAGAATGGTCTTGAAGAGATATTTGTATAACCGTATTCATAGCAGTGTTATTCACAACAAGCTAAAATCTAGAAGCAACCCAACTGCCTATTGACAGATGAAAGTATAAGCTAAAAATGTGTACCTAAAATAAAATGTTATTCAGTCTTAAAAAGGAATGTAATTCTAGCACAGGCTACAAGATGGCTGAACCTTAACAGTATTATGCTAAGTACAATAACTCATTCATCAAAAGACAAGTACTAAAAAAAAAAAAAAAGACAAGTACTGTGTACTATTCCACTGATACAAGTGCCTAGAGTCGTCAAGTATGTAGAGACAGAAAGTAGAATGGTGATTGCCAGGAGTAGGAAGGAGGAGGAAATGAGAAGTTATTGTTTAATGGGTACAGATTTTCAGTTTTGATAGACGAAGAGTTCTGGACAGGTATGATGGTGATGGTTGCACAAACAATAAGAATGTGCTTAATACCACAGAACTGGCCACTTAAAACTGGTTAAGATGATTCAAATGGTTAGGATGGCCACCTGATGCAAATAGCCAGCTCATCAGAAAAGACCCTAATGCTGAGGAAGATGGAAGGCAGGAGGAAAAAGGGATGATAGAGGACAAGTTGGTTGGATGTCATCACCGACTCAATGGAAATGAGTATGAGCAGACTCTGGGAGAGAGTGACAGATACGGAAGCCTGGCATGCTGCAGTCCATGGGGTCGCAAAGAGTCAGATACGACTGAGAGACTGAACAGCAACAAAGATGATTAAATTTAAATTTTATGCTATTGTATTTTACCACTATAAAAAGTTTCATTGAGGAATCTTATTAAAAAAGCAAGACAAATGTGATCAAAGGCCAGAATTTTAAGAGATTTGATGAGTAAACATGGAATTCATCACTGCCAAAAACTTTTTCAAACACAAAGTATAGATGGAATAAGGAAGGAATAGTTAGATAATGGTATCAACAAGATTTTTTGTATTATACAGACATAATCATGACAAAGTACTAAAGGCATTGTGTTAAGTATTGTGATAACCCTACAAGCAATAGATCTGTATTCTTGAAGAGGGAAATTCTAAAGCATATAGTTGCTAAATAACTGGCTCTCAAGGTCATTTACCCAGTACTCTCAACATTCACATCATTCACATTTTAGGCTGGATGATTCTTTGTTGTGGGCAACAGTCCTGTGCATTGTAGGATGTTTATCAGCATCTCTGGACTCTACCCACTAAAAGCAAGCCACTCCGCCTCCCTATCAGATTGTGGTAAAAGATAATACCATATGCCAAATTCACTTCTTGAGCACCACTGCCAGAACCAGGAGGTTACTAAGGTTAGAGAGGTCTGGCACAACCCCTGACTTAGAACTGGACTCTCAGAAGACAACTAGTTAGGGTCAAGTTAGAAAGGTGTCATATACCAAATTATCAAACGAAGGACAAAGATGGGAGTTTGGTGACAGAAACAAGCTGAAGTCTAGTAGTACTGGGCAATTGAAGTAGGCCTTCTCTGGTTTCCCCAGATAACAATATATGATCTATCCAGGGCTTAGAGTTGGAGTTAAGCTTAGATGGGTGTATGTGCAGAGACTAGGAGACAGTAAGAAAAGAAAATCAGGCAGCTCATGACAAGGTAGCATAGCAAGGCAAGAATTGTTTCAGTTGGGACAATTCAAAGTACCATAGAAGAGGGTACCATAAAGAGAGCTGAATCCTGAAGAACCGATGCTTTCAAATTGTGGTGCTGGGGAAGACTCTTAAGAGTCCATTGGACAGCAAGGAGATCAAACCAGTCAATCCTAAATCAACCTTGAATTTTCACTGGAAGGACTGATCCTGAAGCTAAAGTTGAAGCTCCAATACTTTGGCCACCTGATGTAAAGAGCTAACTCATTGGAAAAGACTCTGATGCTGGGAAAGGTAGAGTGCAGGAGAAGAGGGTGGCAGAAGTGATGGTTGGATACCATCACTGACTCAGTGGACATGAGTTTGGGCAAACCCTGAGGGACAGTGAAGGACAGAGAAACCTGGCATGCTGCAGTCCACGTGGTTGCAAAGAGTTGGATATGATGTAGAGACTGAACAACAACCATAGAAGAGTTGTCATCTAAGTGGAGGTATTTTTTTTTAACTGGTTGATTTTATTTAAGTTTAATGCAATTTTTTCATTCAACAATGTAATAATAATCTTTCCATTAATTAACATTTCCTTAAAAATCTGCCAGGAAAATAAATGCTCCAGAGAAATTGCCTTGCTTATCTTATCTTACCTGGCCAAGGTTCGGTCAGCATATCACTACCTCACCCCCGTACCTCAGTTTGAGAAGAAAAGCAACAAGGGGACCAGACCTAAGTAGAGCTATTTTTTAAAAGGCAAATCTCGGTGGTTGTAAGGGATAGAAACTCTTTCAAATTAATTCCAACTGAAAGGAAGGTTTATTTTTAGGAAATGGAGCTCTCCCATAAATAAGATACAGCTGGAAATGGCTCTGTAACCTGGGGAGCTGGCAAGGTTGCTTTTTCTTTTGGTGGCTGCATAATTCTTCTTCTGCACATAATTTCATAAGCACGCTCTCTTCTGTTTGGCCGACCAGCTTTCTTTGTTTTCTGATCCTCCATAACTTTGTCTTGTGCATGACTTTGGGTTGATAAGGGACTGATTCAAGAAGATACTCTAGATGAGTTTTACATAACTTTCTATGTTGAATTGACTCTATGTTAATTCTAGATTCCCAGGAGAAGATTCTGATTGGTCCAGTTTGATTAGCTATGTACCCAACATGATTCACTCAGCTGAGAGTAGGAATGAAAACACATGGTAAAAATAGGGCACATATACCCCTTTCTTTTGCAGCCCTAGTAGGATGGAGTGGATGGATGGTGGGTGGTGGATGGTGACAGGTGGCAGGTGGCAAGAAAGGGCATTTGGGAAGACACATTTCTGAAAACCTGTCTATGACAACTTTAAAATGTGAGTAGCATATGGAAGAAATTAACTTTTGGAAAATTAAATAGCATGAAGAAAGGTACATCACAAGGGTCAGTAAAATGTTTGTAGTAAGTAAATTTTCTAGATTAACTCTGAGATTCAGAGATCATTATCTAGTCTGGATTTATTTAGCCCAATTTCATACAGGGAACAATTAGGTAAAGAAGCTGGAAATATAGGATGGTATCAGATTTGTAAGGGTTTTAAGAGGTAAGCTGAGGCATTTAGACTTTCCAGGGTCTCTGTAATCTCAGAGAACACACTGTTGGGAGAGTGTGTAATTTGCTCCATTCTGTCTCGCAGCAACAAAAATTTGCAATGATGGACCAGTGTTACAGCTTGGTTACAGCTCAGAGTTTTATTAAGGATAGTATACCCTAGAGGCATGAGGGTGGGCTGGCCCCCAAGAAGAGGCCGCAACCCATCTTGGATCCCACTGTTTATGTTTTATCTCCTCCTCCATGAGCCTGCCCTATGAGCATTAGGGCTAGTCAGGAAGCGGGTGTGCTTATTTCACCTGAGGTTCTCACCCTGGCCCACAGATTTTTCCTCTGTTCCCTTTCTGTGGGGTTTCCCCCTTTCTTTGTCTGTCTTTTAGCCACTGCCATCTTGGACTCCTCTTTCCTATTCTAAGTACCTAACAACGCCATGAAGGAGAGCTGCCATGTTTTTCTACAAAATATTCTTTGGTTGCCAGGTAATTCCTAGGCTCCAGAGTCAAGTAGCAGGTTAATGTAGTTGTACAGTGTGTCAGGAGAGATTACACCATGAAATGACAATCTAGATATATGGCAACTGGAATATATGGCAACTGAGTCTGCTTAGTAATCTCTTGAGAAAGATAGACTATTTGATATCTCAACTCTTGAAAAACAAAGTCAGTAGATCACTGGAAACAACTTACCAACTTAAATACCAAGCCAATAAGCCACAAGTCATTGTACTTACAAACAGCTAACATTTTTCAAGCTTCTTCCCTGGGTTCCACTGTGTGTTAAGCACTTGTATGAATGAAGCAGAGTAAGTGAATGAGGGTTTTATTCACTGTCTAGTAAACATACATAAGGGCTTCCCTGTTGACTCAGACAGTAACGAATCTGCTTGCAATGCAGGAGACCCAGGTTCAATCCCTGGGTTAGGAAGATTCCCTGGAGAAGGGAATGGCAGCCCACTTCAGTGTTTTTGCCTGGAGAATTCCGTAGACAGAGAAGCCTGGCAAGCTACAGTCCATAGGGTCAGGAAGAGTCTAACATTACTGAACAAATAGCAACAACAACAAGCATATATAGCTTTTCTCCTTCAGGGCCTAGAATCTCTGAATTTTGAGGTCTTTAACATCCATACCATGAGCATTCTCGTCTAGCACATACCGACAGTTATCAGTCTCCCTGGTAACTGGATAACCAGGTGGAACCTAACTGGGTCAGAACCTAATTGAGCCCAGGTTACACAACACCAGGTCTGAGGAACAAACAGGCAGTTCCATGCACAAAAGTGAAGCTGGACTGGATCCTAAGTAATTGGACATAGAGTCCACATTAGAATATCAAAAGTGTTTTGTAAACTATGTGTGTCTATAGAGAACTAAAATCTCCTCTAGTGAAGAAGGAATTCATGGGGCCTGGACTCCATCTGAGGCCCGTCCGTGCTGATTCTGCTCGGCCACCTCTCCAGTGGACTCTGAATCTGCTTAGTGCCTGTGGGAACGACAATGGAAGGGGAAGACCCCCTCTGGACAGGGAAACCTTGAAGATCCTATCCAGGTTACTCACCACCTAAGAGAAAACATACCATAATCACCCCTGCCTCTGGACAGGTCATAAATTTTTCCCGTATCTATCAGGATGTAATCACGGGCTTATCGATTATTAACTGGTTGGAATGTGACCACGGGCATATTGATTATTAACTGTTTGGGATGTAACTGCGGGCTTATTGATTATTAACTGTTTGAACACATACCATGTGAATGATGGGGTTATTGTAGTTGTATTTACCCTTCCTTTGTTTATGTAAGTTTCTAGGAATTTGGGGTGGTGGGTTTGGACACATACACATGGGGTATAAAAGATTTTCACAAATGCTGGTTGGGGTCTTTGGATAAGAGGAGACTCTGCCTTGGGCCTGCTGGTGTATTAAACTGCACTCCACTATCTGCATTGTCCTTCTGAATGCGTTTGCTTCCTGGAACGCGTGGCTATAACACTAGGATTTAATAAGCCTGCTTTTTGGTTCACATTTAATGCTAATGGTAAACTAAAAAAGATTTCTAGTGACAGATAATTAGTGATAATGGTGATTATCGGCTTTTATATGGTCTTTTACCCAAACAGACAGTAAAGAGCTTAAAAAATGAATGCTCTGAGGCATAATTTCCTCCCCTTCTTAAATACAAGTTCCTCTAGGGTCAACGATAGTTTGTGTTTAACACACTGTCTTATGCTACCCACACAAAATAACAATTTCTGGGCTATTCAGCTAGCCTGTTAATTTGCTTAGCAATTAGGTTTGAATGAATTTCTACCCTGAATACATTACGAATGTATGAATGCATGTATGCCTTTATTTATTTTCTTATTCATTTATTTAACTTTTATAAAAAGTCTCTATGATTACCATCAATCATGTGGATGGACTTCCAGGTGACACGAGGTTTGGGTCAACTTAGCAGGCCTCTCAATGTGGCCTACACAACAGCCCAGCTTCCCTGAAAGAAGCCAGCCTCTTGGGATTCACTGGGACAGAGCCAAGATTGAGATTTGTAGGTGTTTCTGAATCCCTTGGACCAAATATCAGGCTGCGTTTTCTTGGTGTCTTTTCCCCTTTTGTGTGTAAGCTTTAAAGACTCTACACAGGATATTAAAAAGACATCAATATTTAATCTAAATTAATTTGTATATTAAACTATCAAAAGAGCACTGAGACTCTTCCCTACATCTTAGGGACATCCCTCCTGTCTTAGGAAAGGTGCTGTTATCCTTGTATTATTCACTATCTGGTTCACAAAGATGCTTTGTGATGTGTGATGAGAGGAAAAATGAGAGCAATTGCATTCTAGATCTAAAAAGATTAGGATATTACTTTGCATAAATAATGGGAGAATATGAATTTCTATTCTTGACCCTCAGGCCAAGTGTCAGAAGGAAATGGGTCTTTGTCTTGGTTAATGTGTTTGGTTCTGCTTCTCAGCAGAGGAGGTATAAGAGTGGATAGGTGTGGGATTGGGGTTTGAAGAAAGACTCCCACTTTTCCTCTTTTCTGCCTTCCCTTCTCTGGGACAAACTTTCATAGCCTGAGTCAAAGCTCAGCTCTCTCTTCATTAGAGCAGAAAGTGTTGGATGGATGGGGGAGAAAGGAGAAGAGATATTGTGATGGAGGGCCCAGGACAGGCAGTTTAAGTTGGAATCCCATAGCCTGCGGCACCGAGAAGTTCATTCGCGCCTGAAGCCTCAACGTCTTCATATGTAAACTATGGTTAACAATTCCCTTAGCATTATATTGTATATAATATAAACTCTATCCCTGTTAATCATCATTATTGTCATTGACACTTGGTGCCTGGGCATGTGGAGTTTACCTGGTTATTTCTTCAGGGAGGGGTAAGAAGTACCCTGAAAACATAAGGAGATGGGATATTAGAGGGGAAGACATTTGAATGGAGGATCCAGGATGGGAAACAAAAGAGATGGGGGTTGGGAAGTAACTCACTCTGAAAGCTTCAGATGCCTCCTCATGGGGTTATCCTCTCACCCAGGAAAGTCAGACATAAACTCTTAGCCATAATGAGGTTTAAACAAACAGAGTGTCTAATTTGCAGGCATGTGGATGGACCTAGATAGAGCCTGTCATACCGAATCAAGTAAGTTAGAAAGACAAATGTGGGATATTGACACATATTTGTGGAATCTAAAAAGATGGCATAGTGATTTTATCTGCAAAGTAGGAGTAGAGACACAGACTTAGAGAACAAACATATGGATACCAAGGGGGAAGGTGGGGTAGGATGAATTAGGAGGTTGGGATTGACATATATGCATTATTGGTACTTGCGGGGAGCGGCTTGAAAGAGCTGACTCTGGGAGCTGCCTTGATTGATTATCAAGGGTCTGTTCGCAGACATAGCTCTCTGTCCCGCCACCCCTCTGAAATTTACTATCCAAGTTAACTCCTAACAGACCATTAGTGAGCCTTGAATGCACACAAGGTGCAGATAGATGGCTTTGCACGACTGCCCTTAAGATAAGTAGGATGCCTTTGGCGCCAGGAGAGAGCTCTGGTGATTGTTATCTTAAAGATGATGTACATGGGGAAGAATTTTCTTTGGGATGCCTCTCTTCTTGGTTTAGTATATATGTAACCCTGAGAAATAAAGAGTCATCATTGACTGCAGCGATCCTCTCGACCCCATCTGTTCTGTCTCCTTATTTCTTAGCCTAAAGGAACGCGTCGTGTTGCTCGCTGAAATCTTCCGGCTGGCCCGGCAGGTACTATATATAAAACAGATAACTAATGAGAACTTTCTGTATTGCACAGGGAATGCTACTCAATGCTCAATGGTGACCTAAATGGGAAGGAAGTAAAAAAAAAAGGATATATGTGTGTTGTTGCTATTGTTGTTGAGTTGATCAGTCGTGTCTGACTCTTTGTGACCCCATGGACTGCAGCATGCCAGACTTTCCTGTCTTTCACCATCTCCTAGAGCTTGCTCAAACTCATTCCCATTGAATCAGTGATGCCATCCAACCATCTCATCCTCTGTTGCCTTCTTCTGCCCTCAATCTTCCCCAGCACCAGAGTCTTGTCTAATGAGCCAGCTCTTTATATCAGGTGGTCAAAGTAGTGGTATTTCAGCTTCAGTGTAAGTCCTTCCAGAGACTACTCAGGGTTTATTTCCTTTAGGATGGACTGGTTGGATCTCCTTGCAGTCCAAAGGACTTTCAAGAGTATTCTCCAGCACCACAGCTCAAAAGCATCAATTCTTTGGTGCTCAGCCTTCTTTATGGTCCAACATTCATATCCTTACATGACTACTGGAAAAACCATAGACTTGACTATGCTGACCTCTGTCAGCAAAGTGATGTCTGTTTTTTAATACTCATGTCTAGGTTTGTCATAGTTTTTCTTCCAAGGAGCAAGCATCTTCTCATGTCATAGCTACAGTCACTAGCTGCAGTGCTTTTGGAGCCCCTCAAAATATAAAGTCTCTCACTCTTTCTATTGTTTCCCCATCTATTTGCCATGAAATGATAGAACCAGATGTTATGATCTTAGGTTTCTGAATGCTGAGTTTCAAGCCAGCTTTTTCACTCTCCTCTTTCACTTCATCAAGAGGCTCTTTATGTCCTCTTTGCTTTCGGCCACAAGGGTGATGTCATCTGCATATTTGAGGTTATTGATATTTTTCATGGCAATCTTGATTCCATCTTGTGTTTCATCCAGCCTGGCACTTCTCATGATGTATTCTGCATATAAGTTAAATAAGCAGGGTGACAATACACAGCCTTGACCTACTCCTTTCCCAATTTGGCACCAGTCTGTTGTTCCATGTCTGGTTCTAACTGTTGCTTTTTGACCTGCATACAGGCTTCTCAGGAGGTAGGTAAAGTGGTCTGATATTCCCGTCTCTTGAAGAATTTTCCAGATTGTCGTGATCCACACAGTCAAAGATTTAACACAGTCAATGAAGCAGAATTAGATATTTTTCTGGAATTCCTTTCTTTTTCTATGATCCAGTGGATGCTGGCAATTTGGCCTCTGGTTTCTCTGCCTTTTCTAAATCCAGCTTGAACATCTGGAAGTTCACGGTTCACATATTGTTGAAGCCTGGCTTGAAGAATTTTGAGCATTACTTTGCTAGCATGTGAGATGAATGCAATCGTGCAGTAGTTTGAGCATATTTTGTCATTACTTTTCTTTGGGACTGGGATGAAAACTAACTTTTTCCAGTCCTGTGACCACTGCTGAGTTTTCAAAATTTGCTGACATATTGAGTGCAGCACTTTCACACCATTATCTTTTAGGACTGCATATGTATAGTTGTATAGATATATGTATATGTATATCTGATTCATTTTGCTGTATAGCAAGAACTAACACAGCATTGTGGCTTCCCTGGTGGTTTAGCAGTAAAGAATTTGCCTGTGATGCAGGAGATGCAGAAGCTGTGGGTTCGATCCCTGGGTCGGGAAGATATCTTGGAGGATGGCATGGAAACCTACTCTAATATTCTTGCCTGGAATGTTGCATGGACAGAGGAGCCTGGCAGGCTACAGTCCATGAGGTTGCAAAGAGTCGAACATCACTGGAGTGACTGAGCATGAACAACACAGCATTGAAAAACAATTATTCTCCAATTAAAAAAATTGAAAAAATAACGTATATATGTGCATAACTGAATCACTTTACTGTACAGCAGAAATTATCACAACATTGTAAGTCAACTAAACTTCAATAAAATAATTTTTTATTTAAAAAATAAAAGAACTGGCATCTTGACAAGGGCTACAACATTTGATCCCCCCACCCCCACCTCACCCCTATTTTCTGTAGTCAATGCAGCCTTGGAATAAATATAAGAAACCTGGTGGGAGAGACGTGCTCCAGGAGCCTTCAGGGGCCACAGAGATATCAGAGAGGTCAGAGGCAGCCAAGTGTAAGATGGCTGGGGGCTGTGGTGAGTTTGTATCTCACCTAAAGGCTTTTAGACTCAAATTTTCCAGAAAAAAAAAAATTGCCCTCTGTACCAAGAGGTTCTGTGTGTTTTCTATTTTGCTTGCAAACTTTGCCTTGATTCTTCAATGAGTCAGCACCAAGGTAGCTTCAGCCAAAGCCACTTGGGACAGTGTCCTTGAGCAGAGGGGCTGTCTTTCCTCTGTCTTGTTACTCTTGGGTCACACAGAGACCTCTTCAGGGGCTTCTGGGGTCCCGAAGAATCATCCTGCAGACAGTGAATGCCTTCTGGACAAAGGAAAATGTCTACCCCGTGGGTTACATAATAAAGCACTTTTATTGGGACATATACAGTTAGTGTTGTCTCAGATCTACAGAAACCATAATAAACACAATGAAATAAACAGCCAGCAAAAACAGAACATTTATGAAAGATAATAAAAGGTGGTGTGTTGCCCTGATTTGGAGTCTAGGATTCTCAAATAACCAAATCCTGCAAGCCGCACATTTCTTATTTGAACTGCAAGTTCAGGTCAGTCCTACACTCTAAGTAGGCACTTGAGACAACTCAGTGAACCAAACAAACCAGTTAATCCTCAAGAAAATCAACCCTGAACATTCATTGGAAGGACTGATGGTGAAGTTGAAGCTCCAATACTTTGAGCTACTTAGCGACCAAGCAACAACACAGAGATGCAGTGTCAAAGAAATCTATGTATAGAGGAAAGAATTGCTATGTTAAAATCTCCACGTTCACCTATTTGCATGTGTGTTCACTGTCCACATGTTTCCATTAGACTTTATTACCAATTTTTTGAAAGCAGAAATTCAGGTCTTAATCTCCCTCTCCTCAGATTTCCAGTTTCCCAGGTATGGAACTTCTCTGATGGCTCAGACAGCAGAGAATCTGCCTGCAGTGCAGGAGACCCAGGGTCGAACCCTGGGTTGGGAAGATCCCCTGGAGAAGGGAATGGAAACCCACTCCAGTATTTTTGCAGGGACAATCCCATGGACAAGGGAGCCTGGTGAGCCACAGTCCATGGGATCACAGAGAGTCAGACACGACAGAGGGACTAACATTTTCACTTTGGCTTCCCTCATAAGTGATAAGAAAAACCCCTTTTGATAATATTCTTATGTTTCTCTAGCCTAATACCAGGAATGTCTCAGAATTCTGAGATTTTATTAAGAACCTTCCTTTGTCAATTGCAATTGAATTGAACAAAAAGTTTCCAGGCCTGGCACATGTATCCTAAAGACTGCTTGCCTGGCATTTTTATCTACAACTCACCTGCAACACTGCATGTATCGTTGGCTGTGGTTGCAGTTATATGTCATGGCTGGAAGGAAATGTGCTATAAATTAGTCTCTTCCTATGGCTTAGCAAATCTGTTTACTTGTTAGCAAACCTTTATACACAGTTCATACTAAATCCATATATACCAGATGGAAGGAAACAGTAAACACTAGCTGCTATTTTATACGACAAAATTCAGCTTAATTTATACGTATGAAGTAAAGTGAAAGTCACTCAGTCGTGTCCAACTGTTTGCAACCCCATGGGCTATTCCAGGTAAGGATACCAGAGTGGGTAGCTGTTCTCTTCTCCAGGGAATCTTCCCAACCCAGGGATCGAACGCAGGTCTCCTGAATTGCAGGCAGATTCTTTACCAGCTGAGCCACAAGGGAAGCCCAAGAATACTGGAGTGGGTAGCCTATCCCTTCTCCAGTGGATCTTCCTGACCCAGGAATTGAACTGGGGTCTCCTGCATTGCAGGCTGATTCTTTACAAACTGACCTAAGAGGGAAGCCCAAGATTATGTATTACCAAATAATGAAAAAGTAAGAAAAATAGGTAGATTTCTTAGTAATGTTTCTATTAATAGTAAAAGGAATTGAAAGTGTATCTAAACCCTTTTAGCCCTGCTATACTACTCTTTATCGAGTAAAACTTTTTTTTAAATAAAAGTTATTTTATTTCTTATCATGCTAGTGAATAATTGCTTATGGCCAGGTAATTACTTTTTAACATTTTTATTGGAGCATAGTTGATTTACAATGTTGTGTTAGTTTCAGGTGTATAGCAAAGTGATTCAGTTTACATACCCTTATGTTCATTCTTTCCTAGGTTCTTTTCTCATATAGACCACTGCAAAGTACTGTGTAGCGTTCCCTGTTCTATACAGTAGATCCTTATTAGTTTTCTATTTTGTATATTGATGTTTAGTTGCTAAGTTGTGTTGGATTCCTTTGGGACCCCATGATCTGTGGCCCACCAGGCCTCTCTGTCCATGGGGTTTTCCAGGAATACTGGAGTGGATTCTTTCCTTTCTTCAGGGGATCTTCCCCACCGAGGGATCAAACTCGAGCCTCTTGCATTGCAGGTGGGTGCTATACCATCATACCAGTAGGGAAGCCCATTTTATACACAATAGTGTGTATATATCCCAACCTCCCAGTTTAACCCATGTTGGATCGATTTCTTATGTCCTCTTCATTTAGTTCTTTTCCTGAGATGTGGTCTTGCTCCTTCAGTAGGGACATGTTCTGTCATCTCATTTGCCCAGTTGTCTGTATTTATATCTGTGCGTTAGGTAATCTGGGTGTATTTCCCTGTCCTGGAGAATTGGTCTTATGTAGGAGTCAGCCTATGTACCAGCCCAGCAGCACACTCCCTTCTGGTCGCTTGAGCTATATGCTCTAGAGTGCCCCTTGTGCAGGCTGGATGCACTCTTCTGCTGTGGAGGGGCTGACTACTGTGGGCGTGTCGGTAGGTGGGGCTGAACCCTGGGCCTGGTTGGCTGTGACTTCCTGCCTCTTGAGGTGGCTATGGGCCTGCTGCAAGGTGGAAAGGCTTCTTTAGCAATTGACTGTGAGGCCATGGGGACGCTGAGTTTCTTTTATCCACTGGTGGGTGGCTCCAGTTCTCTGGGGGTCCGTTTGTGTGGCTGGGGGACCTGGAGGCTGATGCCAGTCAGCTAGAAGCTGGGACTGGGTCTCCAGCGCTAATGGGTTACAGGGAGTGTTCCAAAATGGTGTCTGCCAGTACTGCTGCGGCTGTGCTAGAACAAGCTCCCAAGATGGCTGCCTCCAGGGTCTCCGTCTCCAGGGGAGTCCCAGGTGCCTTCTGTCTCTCCAAGAGGCTCTCCAGGTTGTTCTAACTCAGGCTCTTTTCAGATTACTGTCTCTGCTTGGACTCGGAGCACGTGAGGTTTTGTGTGCCCCTTTAAGAGTGAAATTCCTGTCTCCTGTAGCCCTCCAACTCTCCCAAACACAAGCCCTGACAGTCTCCAAAGCCAGACTTCTGGGGGATCACCTTCCCAGTAGAGATCCCCCAGGCTGGGGAGCCTGATGAGGGGCTTGGGCCCCTAGCTCCTGGGGGAGGACTTCTACGACGGTGATCCCCTCCTGTTTGTGAGCCATTGGCCCAGGGCTGTGGGTCCTGACTATATCATGTCTGACCCGCCTACCCGTCATGTTGTGATTCCTTCTTTCTGTCTTTAGTTGTGAAAATTCTTTTCTACTACTCTTCAGGTTTTTCTCAAAGATAAAGAAAGTGAAAAGTGAAGTCACTCAGTCATGTCCAGACTCTTTGTGACCCCGTGGACTGCAGCCTCCCAGGTTCCTCTGTCCATGGGATTTTTCCAGGCAAGAGTACTGGAGTGGGTTGCCATTTCCTTCTCCAAGATATTCTCAAAGATAAGTGCTCCGTAAATAGTTGTAATTTTGGCGTGTTGGTGGGAGGAGATTGAAAGGTCGGGGCATGCCCCGGGAAAGTGCCGCAAGGCAAATTCCAGAGGCTGGCTAAACTTCCGGGGACTGACCCCCTGCAGCCTGGTCCAATCAGGTACCGACCCGGAGCCCTCGGACACTGACCGCCGCTGTAGCCCGCGCTTTCTTCCTTACATGAAAAGACCTGGCTTGGACGCCGGCCCTGGCTATAAAGCCCCTCCCCACCCCTCATACCTCGCAGACTCCCTTTGTCTCCTCACTCACCCACCCCCGGGAGTTCTGCCCGAGAGCGACCGCTCAATAAAGGCCTTTACCACCGGTCCTTAGAGGCGGCTTTTTTCCTCCCGTGGCGTTTTTCTAACAGAGATGAGTTCAGTCTTCCTACTCCACCATTTTGGCCACATCCTCTTTTCTGACGTCGTTATTACAGTCAGATGTGTAGGAAAAGGTTAAGACCACCCACCATCCACCTACCCAGAGACAGCTACTATTACAGTGCTTCACTTCCTCTTCTTTTCATGTTCATGAACTAAAAACAAGGAAAACGAGAGCATCTTATGTGAGTCGCTCTTAAACTTATTTTTACTTTTGTATCCCTATTTATATTCTCAAAGAAGCTATTTTTAAAGATTCTTCTTGCTTTCATTCCTCCATGCTAGCCCTTTGGGTGGTAAAAAGAGATTGATATAACAACAATTAATTCTGTATGAAATTCATGTTGTGATTTTACTGAATACATTTTTTGGGGGTGTGATACAGATTCCCTAGTTGTTTGTAAGAAAAATGACCAAATTAAATAAAGTTATAGTCCCTTTGGTTTGAAAATAGTTTATGGGTAGAAAATAAATATTATGCCACATTTGGGTAATGATATTATATAATTTAATATTATATTTTTGACCATATGTATTTTACTGACATTTTAAAAAAAATGGTTATTCAAAATTTCTAGAAATTAAGAAAAAGTTCTTCAAAAATACAGTAAATTGTAAGAACTTGGTGAACTTGAATGGCAGGAAGAGAATAGCCCTGGTCAGATTGTGTTGTATCCTCATATTTTTACTTTACACACACAGATATACACATTTTTACCCTGGTGAAATTACTGGCTCAAAATAAGCACTAAGTGCAACTTTGAGTGAAAAGTCTTGTCACAGTATATCTAGCCCCTGAAAGCCCTTCTTGTATAAGGTAATGCTTGTGAACTTCAGTTCCTTTTCCCAACTCCTGCTTTCTCTGAAATACCAGTTACTTTCTCTGTTACTGTCCAGGAGCTGAGAAGACAGCTCTAAGTACTTTAGAGTCAGATTTTGAGAGAGGACAAAAGGAGCCATAGTATATTCTCAGAGAAGGAGCCTCTAATGGAAACAGACTCCTAATTGATGAAAGTAATAATTAAATATTTATATTTATATATTATATGTGTTGTGTATCATTTTTAAAATGGATACATAATTCATGCACCAAAAACTCACCCTTTTGAAGTGTACAGTTCAGTGGTTTCTACTGTATTCATAGAGTTGGGCAGCCATCACCATGACCTAATGTTAAAACATTTTCTATTTCCCTCCCCCCCCGCCACCCCCATTCAAAGTGAGTCCCTAGTCCTCTTTCTCCTCAGATCTGCAACCACTAATCTGCAATTCTGTCTTTGTGGATTTGCCTACTTTGGAAATGTCATATAAATGGAGTCATATAAACGTGGCTTTTCATATAAATCTTATAAGTGTATCTGGCTACTATCACTAGTATAATGTTTCCAAGGTTGGTTCATGCAAGTTCTAACATGTATCATTACAGGTGGTCCCTGACCTATGGTGGTTTCACTGATGATTTTTTCAAGTTTATGGTAGTGCAAAAGCAGTACACTTTCAGTAGAAACCATATTTCGAAGTTTGAATTTTGATCTTGGGTTAATGGTACATGGTATGATACACTCTCATGCAGAGTGATGACAATGACCCCAGCTTCCAGTCAGCCATGCAGTCATGAGGGTAAACAGCTGATATACTTAAAACCATTCTATTTTTCACTTTCAGTATTGTATTCAATACCTTACACGAGATATTCAACATTTCATTTATAAAATAGGCTTTGTGTTAAATGATTTTGCCCAGCTGTAGGCTAATGTAAGTGTTCTGAGCATGTTTAAAGTGGGCTAGGCTAAACTATAATGTTTGGTAGATTAGGTGTATTATTAAATATATTTTATGATATGGCTTTAACCCTGTTATAAGTCAAGGAAGATCTGTACTTCATTCCCTTTATAGCTGAATAATATTCCATGGTGTGACTGTGCTACATTTTGTTTATCCATTTGTTAGGTAGTTAGAATAGGGAAAAAGAGTCCAAAATGGCGGTGGCTAAAAGATCTGGAAGGGAAAGCCTGCGAAAATAGAACAAAGGAAAGTCCGAGGACTGGAGTGAAAACCTCAGGTAAAACCAACAACACTCCTGGCCGGCCCAATTTACATAAGACAGGCCCAGGGACAGAAACATATAAAAAGAGGAGCCAAAGCCCTCTTCCCCCCCTTTTTGCTCCCTCCCTCTCCCCCACGCGATGGGGCGATCGTCTCTTCGGGTCTTTGGATCAACGTGCCCTCATGCCTCAAAGATGGATTTTCCTGCTATTATCTAAATAAATAGAGCTGTAACACTGAGCTGTAACACTGATTTATTTAAGAGCTATAACACGGTCCGTTTGAGACCTGAGAGCTGTAACACGGTCTGTCCTCTGAGAGCTGTGACCCGCCAAGGGGCTTTAATGTCCATCACTCCAAATTTTTGTTGCGACGAGACAAAGAACCGAGGAGCATACACTCGTGTGACACATTCATTGGTGTTGGCCATTTGACTTAGTTATTTGCACTTTTTGGATATTACAAATAATGCTCCTGTGACCATTCATATATGTTTTTGTTTGTATATGATATTTTAGTGTTTATGATACAGTTTCAGATTTTGATTTGGATCTCACAGATAGTATGTGAGATAAGGTAAGTGTTGCTATTTCCCCTTTTCAGTTAGGAAAACAGAGGCTCTTAGATAGAACTGGCTAGTATGTGCTAATGTTAGCATTACAATCCAGTTATACTTTTAAGAGTAGATTGCTGCTGCTTCTGCTAAGTCGTTTCAGTTGTGTCTGACTCTTTGCAGCTCCATGGACTGTAGCTCACCAGGCTCCTCTGTCCATTGGATTCTCCAGGCAAGAGTACTGGAGTGGATTGCCATTTCCTCCTCCAGGGGATCTTCCTGAGGGATCAAACCAGCATCTCCTCTCTCTCTCTCTTTTTTTTAAAAGTTATTTATTTTTAATTGAAGGATAATTGTTTTACAGTATTGTGTTGGTCTCTACCAAACATCAACATGAATCAGCCATAGGTTTACCCATGTCCCCGCCCATTTGAACATCCCTCCCACCTCCCTCCCCACCCCACCTCTCTAGGTTGTTACGGAGCCCTGGTTTGAGTTCCCTGAGTCATACAGCATATTCTCGTTGGCTGTCTATTTACATGTGGTAAGATATGTTTCCATATCACTCTCTCCACACATCCCACCTTCTTTTCCCCACCCCGTTAACCATGTCTGTAAGTCTGTTCTCAATGTCTGTGTCTCCATTGCTGCTCTGCAAATAAGTTCATTAGTACCATCTTTCTAGATTCCGTATATATGCATTAGTATATGATAGTTGTTTTTCTGTTTCTGGCTTGCTTCACTTTGTATAATAGGCTCTAGTTTAATCTACCTCGTTAGGACTCACTCAAATGCGTTGAACCTGCATTTCTTAAGTCTCCTGCATTGAGAGTCAGGTTCTTTAACACTAGTGCCACCTGGGAAGCACAAGAATAGCTTCAGGAATGTTAAAAGAAGCACACTGTTTCCAAAGAAAGATGAAATTTGTTGTTTATTTTTAGTTTTGTGAAGATGTGAATGTGTTTACCCATGCTATTGGAAAAGCAATGGCTTAACTTACAGATTCCAGAAGAAAATATGGTCAAAATTTCTCAAAACGGAATTAAAACAGAATTATTCTCAGACTGTGGTATAGGTACTGGCAGTTTTATTTTTTGATGTTTCTCAATTTTACTTTCAAGGAAAATGCAAAGACAGATTGTAGCTGTTTGTGGTTCTGATGGTTCGCAGAAAGAAACAGCCCCAGATTATTTTTTTTTTCTCGTGATTAACATGCATCTTATCTTGGAGACATGTTTATGACTACATTTAAATCTTAAAAACAGTCTATTGATACTTCAGTTCTGGCCTCAGCCACATAAAATAGTATTATTCATGCAATTGCCAAAAACATTGAGTCAAAACTTGAATAAATTAATAAAGTACTCTTTTGATCATTTGAGTCATTATGTATAAAAGTTTTACAGGGGACTTTGAAAACAGTTTAATTCAAACTTTCTACCTAATGTGTGTGATCTGGTCCATGAATTGAATCCCCTTCCCCATCTGCACTCCCATGCCCAAAAGCAGCATCCCAAATAATAAAGAAGAGAGCTTAACAACAAACAAAAAAATTCTGTTCAGTTTTTCCATGCTTGGAATGTTTTTTTCCCCACACTGTATTCCTGATAAATTCTGACATGCTCTTGCCTTTCCCTGAGTTTTCAGGTTAACTCCTCTCACCTTGTATCCATGTTCATATTTTATTTATCACATTGTATTGAAATTATTTGTTTAAATGACTGTGTTCTTTATCAGACAGTGTGCATCTTGAGAGTTATGTATTTTGATCTTTCCAGCATCCAGTAAAATTTCTAGTACAGTCATGCAGTAAAAATTCATTGGATTAGATGGACTTTCAAATAGGATCTTGAGAACTCCATGGTTTGAAGATTGTGAACTTACTACTTTTCTTACCATCAACTAATACTTACTGAGCTTTCATAGCTAGAAGGATTAAATTAGACCTACAAGATTTAGAAAGTCTCTTGCACATGCTTCCTGCACTTAGGGAGTTAATGCAGTCTATACCTTGTAGATGTCAAGCCAGACAAAATTAGATTCAAAAGTGATGTTTAGAAGGACTACCCATACCTATGTATGTATTTGGTAGGGTATCAGTGTGTGAGCTATGTAAAAGGATTAATCTATTGAGGTTCCGTCATGGTTTTCTATTATTGGGACATATTAGCCAGTTGCACAAGGATCAATCAGTCCTTGCAACGTGAAATTAACAAGCAATTATACTAAAGGTGGAGAACAAAAGACTTCCTGTCTGATCAGATGTGGGTGTTGAGAGATAAAAGATTTAAGGATGCCCTCAATATTTTTGACTTGGGCCAATGCAAGGATGATGTTACCTTAACTGAGATGGAGGTAGAGGTGTTTCATTGTGAAGCAGGTTTGTGGCAGATGATCAGGAGTCAGTCCTACGCTCTAAGTAGGCACTTGGGACACCTCAGTGAACCAAAAAAAGCAAAGATTCCAGCTCCCGCCATTACATTCTCAGGCTATTGGGGGTACAGAAATGTGATACATAAGAAAATTATATAGTTAATAGAAGGGATGAGAGCTAGGAGAAAGCATAGAGCAGGGTATGGGGAGCAGGAATGCTAGGGTGGTGTTGGGGCATATCAGGAGAAAGAGTGTTTCAAGGAGAAGAAACAGTTCAAAGTTCTAAGAGAGACAGTACTTGTCAGTTCCTCCTGGGAGCACTGGAGAGTGAAGAATGTATGTGGGTGTGGGTGTGGGTGTGGGTGTGTATTAGTTGTTCAGTCATGTTGACTCTTTGCAACCCCATGAACTGTAGCCCAGCAGGCTCCTCTGTCCATGGAGTTCTCCAGGCAAGAATACTGGAGTAGGTTGTCATTCCCTTCTCCAGGGGATCTTCCTGACCCAGGGATCAAACTCAGGTCTCCTGCATTGCAGGCAGATTCTTTTCCATCTGAGCCACCAGGGAAGCCCAAAGAATATGTAGAACAGAGTAATTCTGGGAGAGCAGAAGAGACCTGGTGGGCCAAGGGACCAGGTCCTATGAGGGCCTAGTAGGCCACCACGAGGACTTTGGTTTGTACCACTCCATTCTAAACAGGGTGCCTTTGTTAGGTTTTCTGCCCAGAGGTATTGGCATCCTCTGACTTACATTGTTAAGGGATTGCTATGGCTGTCGCCTTGAGAATGGACTCCAGCAAGGTGGAGTAGACTCAGATGGAAGTAGTGACACGTCTTAGTAATCTCGGTAAGGGATGGTGTGTATCACCAGGGGTAGAGAGAAGAGTTTGCATTCTGGATGTAGTATTTTCAGAGTAGAGCCAACGTATCTCCCTACAGATTGAATGTGAGGTATGACGGAACAGGGAATCAAGGATGTCTCCAAGGTTTTGGACCAGAACCACTAGGGTGGGTGGAGATGCCATCAGTCAGTCCAATAAAGAAGTCTGTAGTAGAGTTCTGTGGAGGAAGATCAGGAGCTGTTTTGTGTATGTTAGCTTTGAGATACTTATTCCATAACCAGGTAATACAAGGGCCTTGGGAGAAAAGAGGTCCATTGGCCAAGAGGCTGCAGGGGGAAACAGCATCCTCATGGGAGAGCCAGGTTACAGTTAGAGCAAGAAAAAGGAGGGACCATTCAGAGACAGCTTGTGGATATAGGTGTTATAAAGGATGGGCTGGGATTTGCTGTGGGCAGTATGGGAAAGAGTTTGGGAAAGTAGAAGCTGGGACTCAACAGGGGCCGTGCAGAGCTCTATGGGGGTTAGAGTGAGGAAGATTTCAGATGACCTGAAAATCTGGGCCTTGTTAGGGTGATTGACAGGTATATATGGGATTCATATATATATATGAATATAATGGGATTCATCCAAGGGGACTCAAGGCGGAGGTGGTTAGGTTTTGAATGTTAGAGGCTGGGCAAAATGGACGATCTGGGGCTCCCTTCTGACCCTGTTGGAGGTGAGGAAGTCAGAGCAGGATGCTTCCTGTTGACCCCTGTTGATGTTGAGCACCCAGGGATGATGGAATTTGCTCCAAGCTACAGCCCTCTATTGACTCCTGTTTCTGTAGAAGGTAAGGCCTGGGATACTTCAGACCTTATTACCCTGGACAGAGCCTTGTGGGGAAGAGAGATGTCATGTGGGTGTTGCCCTTAAACTATTTGTGATTATTGTGTTAAAACTGAAATAATAGTTTCTTTATAGTCTAAAATAATGATAATCTAAGTTAATGAGTGACAGAGTCTGTGTCACTGGCATTTCTCAGAGTAACTCCTCATACAAGACCCTTTGTCAGTGATGTTCTTCAGGAAGGCCAGGGTTTTCACAAGAACATTATTTTTAAAGGCACTAAGCTGGCAGTCAGGAAACGAGTTCAAGTCCCACTTTTTAATTGACTAATTGTGAATTTTCTAACTGTAAATATATATCTAATTTTCTAACTGTAAGTATATATCCACTGAAAATAATTTTTATAACCAAAAATAAACCTAGAGAAACAGTCATAGTTTGAGAAACTTTCCTGTTGTGTTTCTCATGTTGTAGTTTAGGTTAAATTAACTGGAAATAAGTGAAGGGAGATTGCAAATAGGGCAAAGAGAGAGGAGAAAGTGCCCGGTAACCTCAAGTATCTTTCCTGAGAAGTAGAAGCACAGTTAGAAGAAGTATATCCACAATAGTTCATGACATCACACGTCAGTCTCATTATTGAAAAAAAGACGGTGTGTACTTGGATCTTCTCATGGGAAAGGATCTTGGTAAAGGCATAACAAATCGTTTTCTTAGCAGGTATGAGGAAACCCAACTCATATTGGCTTCAGTGACAAAGAAACTCACTGGTTCCCATAAGGGCAAGCCCAGACATAGGACACATTTTTAATTGTCTTTATCTACTGGCTCCATTTTCCTGACTGTCTCAGCTCTGCGCCTGTCTGTGGATCAGCTTCACCCTCATTCTCATACTGAACTGAATGCAGCAGTTCCAGACACATGACCCATGAACAGTAACATCAGAGGAAGGCAAAAGCTTCCAGAAGTTTCTTCTGAAGAGCATGGTGGGGGTCCCCCAGCATACGTCTTCTCATAACTCATTGGCAAGAATTTTCACCTGCCTAATCACTGATGAGAGAAATGAATTTACCCTTCAGTCGAAGTTATGTTTGTAAGGCCTAAGGGGAAGTCTGTTAGATAGACAACTGCCAATGCCCACCTACTCTGTTTCTTTCTGCAGGATTTTGCTGAGGATAAGTACCATCTTTTACTCATTGTTTTATTTCTGGCATCTATCATGATTGCTAGTACATAGTAACAGCTCAATAAACACTGCTGGATAGATAAACTGATAAAAGAGTACCCAGAAAGGTGGCAAATCTGATCTGTGTTTGTCCTGTGGTTTTTAAAAAAGTCCAAATAACCCCTGGTTTTCCTGAAATTAAAAAGGGAGGCATTTACAAAAGCATCCTGGTCCAAAGGAAACAGAGGAAGATACAATCATATAATCAGGGCCTCAAGTTACATAGGATTTTGTAATAGACCAGATGTCAAGCATTTGAATAACATTTAGCAGTAAACAAGCATCACTGCTACATTTTTCTTCTTCCATAAACCATTCGGATCCTGAATCAGATGAGCTTCTGAATTTCACACAATGGCAGCTTCCGGATTTCCAGCCTGCATTAAAAGATTTAGGATAACTTTGTTTGAAGAACAGGGGGATGGGCACGTGCAATCACAAAATCACAGATTTTGTGGTTATTGGGACTTGAAATTACAGGGCTCTGCAGCAGCTTGACAGAAAGCAATGGGCCACAGATCTTAGGGACTGTCAACACAAGTTTTCTTCTGCTTTCCTCACCATTTATCCATAACAACATAAATGTTACAGATGACTGGTTTTGGATTACTGTGAGTGGGAGGGAACAGAATATTCACCAATGCTTTGTAGCAACCTTTTCACTCCAGTGTGCCCAATATACTACTGCTGGTTTTTAGAGCTTTAGCCGAAGTCCTCTCATCAGTGATATCTTGATGTTCCCTGCCACACTCTTTATGAAGTAAACAGTTCCACAGGTGGGTGTCTCTGGGAGGCACCCTCACTATTTCGTGGCTAAAAAATTCAGCACTTCCTCATTATTGCTGTCGCCTCATCCTGATTCAAAAGAAAACAAACAAGCCTGGCCCCACCTCAGTGACTGCACCTGCAAGTTTTTTACCGAGGGGAGGGGTAGCTGCTCAGAGGTTGCACGTTTGTGGAGCTGGCCCAATGTGTGTGGTTTTCCTCTCTTTTTATAAAATTTGAATTTGAATGATTTGAGGTGGGGCGTGCTCTTTGGTTCACTCTTACATCACACTACGTCCTATTTGACTCACACATTTACATCACCTGCCGGGGCTTTTGCCACGGCAGACAAAACCACAGAAGGAAACAGACATTGAGGCTGAGCTGACTTCGTTTAAGGAGGGAAAACACATAGGAAAACACCATCCTAGAACAAATGTATTTTCTTTTTTTCCCCCCTCCCACCCCCCCCCTTTTTTTTTGTTAGTTGGAGGCTAATTACTTCACAACATTTCAGTGCGTTTTGTCATACATTAATATGAATCAGCCATAGATTTACATGTATTCCCCATCCCGATCCCCCCTCCCACCTCCCTCTCCACCCGATTCCTCTGGGTCTTCCCAGTGCACCAGGCCCAAGCACTTGTCTCATGCATCCCACCTGGGCTGGTGATCTGTTTCACCATAGATAGTATACATGCTGTTCTTTTGAAACATCCCACCCTCACCTTCTCCCACAGAGTTCAAAAGTCTGTTCTGTATTTCTGTGTCTCTTTTTCTGTTTTGCATATAGGGTTATCGTTACCATCTTTCTAAATTCCATATATATGTGTTAGTATGCTGTAATGTTCTTTATCTTTCTGGCTTACTTCACTCTGTATAAGGGGCTCCAGTTTCATCCATCTCATTAGGACTGTTCAAATGAATTCTTTTTAATGGCTGAGTAATATTCCATGGTGTATATGTACCACAGCTTCCTTATCCATTCATCTGCTGATGGGCATCTAGGTTGCTTCCATGTCCTGGCTATTATAAACAGTGCTGCGATGAACATTGGGGTGCACGTGTCTCTTTCAGATCTGGTTTCCTCAGTGTGTATGCCCAGAAGTGGGATTGCTGGGTCATATGGCAGTTCTATTTCCAGTTTTTTAAGAAATCTCCACACTGTTTTCCATAGCGGCTGTACTAGTTTGCATTCCCACCAACAGTGTAAGAGGGTTCCCTTTTCTCCACACCCTCTCCAGCATTTATTGCTTGTAGACTTTTGGATAGCAGCCATCCTGACTGGCGTGTAATGGTACCTCATTGTGGTTTTGATTTGCATTTCTCTGATAATGAGTGATGTTGAGCATCTTTTCATGTGTTTGTTAGCCATCTGTATGTCTTCTTTGGAGAAATGTCTGTTTAGTTCTTTGGCCCATTTTTTGATTGGGTCATTTATTTTTCTGGAATTGAGCTGCAGGAGTTGCTTGTATATTTTTGAGATTAATCCTTTGTCTGTTTCTTCATTTGCTATTATTTTCTCCCAATCTGAGGGCTGTCTTTTCACCTTACTTATAGTTTCCTTTGTAGTGCAAAAGCTTTTAAGTTTCATTAGGTCCCATTTGTTTATTTTTGCTTTTATTTCCAATATTCTGGGAGGTGGGTCATAGAGGATCTTGCTGTGATTTATGTCGGAGAGTGTTTTGCCTATGTTCTCCTCTAGGAGTTTTATAGTTTCTGGTCTTACATTTAGATCTTTAATCCATTTTGAGTTTATTTTTGTGTATGGTGTTAGAAAGTGTTCTAGTTTCATTCTTTTACAAGTGGTTGACCAGTTTTCCCAGCACCACTTGTTAAAGAGGTTGTCTTTTTTCCATTGTATATCCTTGCCTCCTTTGTCAAAGATAAGGTGTCCATAGGTTCGTGGATTTATCTCTGGGCTTTCTATTCTGTTCCATTGATCTATATTTCTGTCTTTGTGCCAGTACCATACTGTCTTGATGACTGTGGCTTTGTAGTAGAGTCTGAAGTCAGGCAGGTTGATTCCTCCAGTTCCATTCTTCTTTCTCAAGATTACTTTGGCTATTCGAGGTTTTTTGTATTTCCATACAAATTGTGAAATTCTTTGGTCTAGTTCTGTGAAAAATACCGTTGGTAGCTTGATAGGGATTGCATTGAATCTATAGATTGCTTTGGGTAGAATAGCCATTTTGACAATATTGATTCTTCCAATCCATGAACACGGTATGTTTCTCCATCTGTTTGTGTCCTCTTTGATTTCTTTCATCAGTGTTTTATAGTTTTCTATGTATAGGTCTTTTGTTTCTTTAGGTAGATATACTCCTAAGTGTTTTATTCTTTTTGTTGCAATGGTGAATGGTATTGTTTCCTTAATTTCTCTTTCTGTTTTTTTCATTGTTAGTATATAGGAATGCAAGGGATTTCTGTGTGTTAATTTTATATCCTGCAACTTTACTATATTCATTGATTATCTCTAGTAATTTTCTGTAGAGTCTTTAGGGTTTTCTATGTAGAGGATCATGTCATCTGCAAACAGAGAGAGTTTCACTTCTTCTTTTCCTATCTGGATTCCTTTTAGTTGTTTTTCTGCTCTGATTGCTGTGGCCAAAACTTCCAACACTATGTTGAATAGTAGTGGTGAGAGTGGGCACCCTTGTCTTGTTCCTGATTTCAGGGGAAATGCTTTCAATTTTTCACCATTGAGGGTAATGCTTGGTGTGGGTTTGTCTTATTGCTTTTATGATGTTGAGGTATGTTCCTTCTATTCCTGCTTTTTGGAGAGTTTTAATCATAAATGAGTGTTGAATTTTGTCAAAGGCTTTCTCTGCATCTATTGAGATAATCATATGGTTTTTATCTTTTAATTTGTTAATGTGGTGTATTACATTGATTGATTTGCGGATATTAAAGAATCCTTGCATTCCTGGGATAAAGCCCACTTGGTCATGGTGTATGATTTTTTTAATATGTTGTTGGATTCTGTTTGCTAGAATTTTGTTAAGGATTTTTGCATCTATGTTTATCAGTGATATTGGCCTGTAGTTTTCTTTTTTTGTGGCATCTTTGTCTGGTTTTGGAATTAGGGTGATGGTGGCCTCATAGAATGAGTTTGGAAGTTTACCTTCTTCTGCAATTTTCTGGAAGAGTTAGAGTAAGATAGGTGTTAGCTCTTCTCTAAATTTTTGGTAGAATTCAGCTGTGAAGCCATCTGGTCCTGGGCTTTTGTTTGCTGGAAGATTTTTGATTACAGTTTCGATTTCCTTGCTTGTGATGGGTCTGTTAAGATCTTCTATTTCTTCCTGGTTCAGTTTTGGAAAGTTATACTTTTCTAAGAATTTGTCCATTTCATCCAAGTTGTCCATTTTATTGGCATAGAGCTGCTGGTAGTAGTCTCTTATGATCCTTTGTATTTCAGTGTTGTCTGTTGTGATCTCTCCATTTTCATTTCTAATTTTGTTAATTTGATTCTTCTCTCTTTGTGTCTTAATGAGTCTTGCTAATGGTTTGTCGATTTTGTTTATTTTTTCAAAAAACCAGCTTTAGCTTTGTTGATTTTTGCTATGGTCCCTTTAGTTTCTATTGCATTTATTTCTGCCCTGATTTTTAAGATTTCTTTCCTTCTGCTAGCCCTGGGGTTCTTCATTTCTTACTTCTCTAATTGCTTTAGGTGTAGAGTGAGGTTATTTATTTGGCTTTTTTCTTGTTTCTTGATGTAAGCCTGTAATGCTATGAACCTTCCCCTTAGCACTGCTTATACAGTGTCCAATAGGTTTTGGGTTGTTGTGTTTTCATTTTCATTCATTTCTGTACATATTTTGATTTCTTTTTTGATTTCTTCTATGATTGAACAAATGTATTTTCAATCATTGCTTCTAGCATTGCTGAAACCAGTAGTTTCTGAAACCAGTAGTTGAAGGTGCTGGAAGAAATGGAGAGAACGTGACCACTGCTTGACTTGCAAGCTGAACCCGCGGCAAGTAGAGGCTTGTACACAGGTTGGTACATTCCCCTATCTTTGGAATGTACACTTTGACCACTGTTGGCAGAGCGGGGGGCGGGAGGATTTTCAAGGTCATAAGCATGAGAGAATAAGATCTATTGGGACCATCTGTTCTGAATACGTGACTGAACCCAGGTAGTAAGGTCTCTACATAAACTCAATATTCTGGTGGGCGGGTGAAAAGATCGACTCACAGCAGTCACCCAAGACAAACCTCTTATGTAAGTCCCTTGCTTATTTCAAAACCACCTACCAGCCTGGAGAAGTTGACCTTTTTCTTCTCTCTCCTCACTTTCCCTTTCTGGGGTCCAGTTTCAGATTTCACCAGGGACTCTCTTGAGGTTTCAAACCGTCAAACTTTTTATCTTTATATCTACCTATGTATTATAGTGCTCTGATTTGGATTGACTTGGAATGCATAAGAATTTCCTGGGGCTATCCCAAGAACATTTATCAAATGTTACAATTTATACAAGCAGTTTATCTCCGTTGTTTCTATTAGAATGTCTGATTTTAGAGAGAAGTGTTTTCTGTATGTGTACAAAGCACTATGGCATCAAGTGAGAAACACTCGCTAGGACAGACATTGGTACCATGTGTGCACATAGTTCTATGAGAATCTAAGACCTGTGTAGAGAATCCGCCTGCCATGCAGAAGAGCCTGGTTTGATTTCTTGATCGGGAAGATCCCCTGGAGAAGGGATAGGCTACCCATTCCGGTATTCTTGGGCTTCCCTGGTGGCTCCGATAGTAAAGAATCCACCTGCAATGCAGGAGACCTGGGTTCAATCCCTGGGTTGGGAAGATCTCCTGGAGGAGAAGACATGGCAGCCCACTCTAGTAGTCTCACCTGGAGAATCCCCATGAACAGAGGAGCCTGGGCTACAGTCCGTGGGGTTGCAAAGAGCCGAACACAACTGAGCAGCTACAGCACAGCACAGATATGTGTAACCACCACTACAATCCAAATACGAAACTATTCCAACATCTCAGCGATTTTTCTCTTGCTACCTGACCCTCCCCCACCATGACCGTACCTTTGCAACCACTAATCTGATTTCCATTTCTGTAAGTGTGTCATTTTGAGGTGACTACATAAGTGGAATTCTATAGTATGTGACTTTTAGAGGCTGGCTTTTTGCTGCTCAACATAATACCCTTGAGAATCACTGAAGTTGTATGTATGAGCAGTTAGCTCGTTCTTTTGTATTACTAAGCACAATTCCCTGGCATGAAGGTACCACAGTCTGCTGGCTATTTCCATTACAGTTGCTATGAACAATTGTGTAGTGGTTTGTGTGCACATATATTTTCACTTCTCTGGGATAAATACAATTGCTAAGTCATAGTATATAGTTAGTTTTTTAAAAGAAATTGTGTGACTGTTTTTGAGGATGCTTGTACCATTTTCTTTTTTATACAGTTCATGGGGTTCTCACAGCAAATATACTGAAGTGGTTTGCCATTCCCTCCTCCAGTGGCTCACGTTTTGTCAGAACTCTTCACTATGACCCATCCGTCTTGGGTGCCCCTGCATGGCATGGCTCGTAGCTTCATTGAGTTACACAAGCCACTTTGCCACAACAAGGCAGTGATCCATGAAGGGGATCCATGAGGGTCCTTTGAACAGCAAGATCAAAGCAGTCAATCCTAAAGGAAATCTACCCTGAATATTCATTGGAAGAACTGATGCTGAATCTGAAACTCCAATACTTTGGCCACCTGATTTGAAGAGCAGACTCATTGGAAAAGACCTTGATGCTGGGAAAGACTGAAGACAAGAGGAGAAGGGGGAGACAGAGGATGAGATGATTGGATGGCATCACCAACTCAATGGAAATGAGTTTGAGCAAACTCTGGGAGATTGTGAAGTACAGGGAAGCCTGGCATGCTGAAGTCCATGGGGTCATGAAGAATTGGACACAGCTTGGTGACTGAATAACAATGACAACAACAAATACCGTTTTTCATTCTCAGCATGCTATTTTTATAAAATAAAAAATTGAGCATCAAATCCTTAGGAAACTGATTACTGGAAAGTGTTCTTCAAAGGGGAAAAGTCAATTTATTAGTGTGTCTGTGATCATCCTGTCTGACCACATTATATTCCCTTTGCAAGATAAGACATAATTGATGGGAAAAATGATGATCCTAGTGTGTGGTTTACTAGGGACCACAGATACAGAGGCTAAGCTGGGTGGACAGGAGCAGGAATGGACACATCAGGTGTTCAAATGTTGACCTCACTTTATCAACACGGGCATAATTTGTTCTGACATGCCAGATAATCAAGGGGTGCCTAGCCATCAAAGGGTGTTCTACTTCCAAGAGGTTGAAACAATTTTTGAGTTTTATTTTCTTGCCTTGGCCACATTTAGGATTTAGGAGGCAAGTTCTTTTCAGCTCATTTCTTGGTTTTATTTCTATTTATTTATTTTAAACTTTTTTTTTGGGGGGGGGGTTAACAATGTTGGTGATAGTTTCCAGGTGAACAGCAAAGGAACTGAGTTATTCATAAACATACATCCATTCTCCTCTAAACTCTCCTCCCATCTAGGCTACCACATAACTGAGAAGAGTTCCATGTATTTTACAGTAGGGACGTGTTGGTTATGCATTTTAAATATAGCATTGTGTACAGGCAGCCATAAGTTCATTCTCTAAGTCTGTGGGTCTCTCTGTTTTGTAAGTAAATTCATTCCCATCATTTCTTCTTAGATTCTACATATAAGGGGTATAAGGGGGGATGTTGTACGCTATTTCTCCTTCTCGGTCTGACTTACTTCACTCAGTAGGACAATTGCTAGGTCCATCCAGGTTCCCACAAATGGCATTATTTCATTCTTTTAAATTTGTCCCATTTTTTACAGGAGAAAGTGTAAGGATGAAAGGTTATGGCTGTAAACCTCAGAAACAGTGGTCAGAATCATAGCTTGGTGGGAGGGAAACCATCTCTGGCATCAGGGTCAGTTCTGTCACCTCCCAGCTCTTTCAGTTCAGTTCAGTCGCTCAGCTCTTTGTGACCTCAGGGACTGCAGCATGCCAGGCTTCCCCGTCTCTCACCAAAATCCGGAGTTGCTCAAACTCAAGTCCCTCGAGTCGGTGATGCCATCCAACCATCTCATCCTCTGTCGTCCCCTTCTTCTCCCACCTTCAATCTTTCCCAGTGTCAGGGTCTTTTCCAATGAGTCAGTTCTTGCCATCCGGTGGCCAAAGTACTGGAGCTTCAGCTTTAGCATCAGTCCTTCCAATGAATATTTAGGATTGATTTCCTTTACGAGTGATTGGTTTGATCTCCTTGCAGTCCAAGGGACTCTCAAGAGCCTTCTCCAACACCACAGTTCAAAAGCATCAATTCTTCAGCGCTCAGATTTCTTTATGGTCCAACTCTCACATCCATACATGGCAACTGGAAAAACCATATGTTTAACTATATGGACTTTTGTTGGTAAATAATGTCTCTGCCTTTTAATATGCTGTCTAGCTTGGTCATAGCTTTTCTTCCAAGGAGCAAGTGTCTTTTAATTTCATGGCTGCAGTCACCATCTGCAGTGATTTTGGAGCCTAAGAAAATAAAGTATGTCACTGTTTCCATTATTTCCCCAACTGTTGCCGTGAAGTGATCCAGCTCTTTGGCCAATGTTATTTAACACCTCTCAGCCTCAGCTTCCTTTTCTGTATAATGGGGACACTAATGTCTACCTTAAATCCATGAAAAAATCCATGAGTGCATGAAGTTCAATTTAGTGTGTAGATCAGTACAGGGTCAACAAACACAGCGACCATTTATTAGGGACTTTAGTTCATTTGAGGCACTGTGCTTGGCCCCTTGTAGGCATTTGAAAAAACTCAACTATGTTCCCTTTCCTCTTCCTCTTTATCTTCTTACTCTATTTCTCCAAAGCTAAAAACACGGTGATTTTGTAATTTTGTTCTTTCATTAAACAAATATTTACAGAGCAACTCCTGTGTGCTAGGCATGGTTCTTTGTTCGGGAGATACACCCCCAAACAAGACAGACTAGGTCTATGTGCTCAGAGATCATGTTCTAGTGAAGAGAGACTGAAAAGAAACAGGGAAGCAAACACTTACATTAGTTAATTTTGGAAAGTGGCTAAGTACTAAAAAATAACAATAGCAGGAAAACAAAGTACTGTGAGGAAATGAAGACAGCTGGGATTGGTGGCTAGACAATGAATGATGACTATTTTAGAAATGGTGGTGAAGCGGACTTCCCTGGTGGTCTGCACACCCGATGCAGGGGACTGGATTCAGTCCTTGGTTGGGGAACTAGATCCCACAGACAGCCAGTAAGGGTTCGAATGCCTCTAACTAAAAGATCCTGCATGCTACAACCAAGACTCAGTGCAGCCAAATAAATAAACAAAAAATATTTAAAAAAAAAAGAAAGAGGGAGAGAGAGAAATGGTCAAGAAAGCAATCTTTAAGGGCGTAACATTAGAAAAGAAACATTAGAAAAGAAAGTGAGGCAACAGCAATGGGAAAATGTAGGAAAAGTGAGCTGGGGGCAGAGTATATGCAAGTAAAATGAATTTGATGTCTGAGGAGCAAAGGCGATCAGAATTCCAAGTGGTGAGCAAATGAGAGAACACACAGGGTGAAGATGGAGAGACTGAGTTTTCTACGACGGCAAGAAATTTGACTTTAGGATGGAGGGTTTCTCACATTGGAATGATGTGATCTGATTTGTGTTTTGTAGGAATATTTATTCTGTTATTTGGAAGATGGATTGGCGGGGTGGAAACGACAAGGGAACCTTGCAAAAGAGTGAGGAGGCGAAGACAATAATCTGGGTAAGAGGTGATTGGGGTTTGGCCAAGGGTTTTAGCAATTGAGGTAGAGACAAGATGCATTTGGGATAAATTTTGGACAAGAGCTGCTTGGACCAACATGGTTAGACCTTGGGAAGTGAAAGGAACAGAGGGATCTAGAATGACTCCAGGGCTTTGGCTGCGTACTTCTCTGCTGGGAAATCTACGACTCTCTTCTCAGCTCCACTGTGTGTTTTGAAAGGAAACAATTCCATGTGTTGTGCAAGACGAGCTCATTTAAGTCGGTATGTGTGATATCCAATGAGAACCCAGAAGGGGATAAAGATTTGGTCGAACTGGAGAAGAGACGTTAATACTTCCTGAATCCTTTAAGTTTTGTTCTTTCTGTCCAACCAGTGGTGGATTACTCTGTAACTTTTGTTTCAGTTTTTCTCCAACTGTCCCAGTTTCCACCCCTACTCTCCCATCCCACTTCTGCAGCTTTCTCTTCACCTCAATAGAACAGGAACCGCTCCGCAGGGCAAGTTCAGCGGACTTAGCGTGGACCCTGGTGGGTCCCACCCTCTAAGGGGTGTGGCCTCCTGCCTTGGCAAATCTTGGCTTCGGGGGCTTTGACACTTTCCTGTGCCTGTGCTGATCCTGCACTAGGCTTGGGGGCTGGTGCAGAGCACAGCAGACCCCTACTCACTCCCTTGGCTAGGGCCTGGGGTCGGGGGTGGGGAAAGGCCTGCAGTCTGGCAGTGGAGGCCCTGCACCACTGTTTAAGGCTGACAATGGAAACTGGTGGAGAGAGTAGACAGTCTCTTCTCTGAAGCACTCTGACAACTATTTTTAGAAGACTTTCCTTAATTTCTCTGAATGCCAATTCCCTTATCTTTAAAGGTGGGATAGTAATACCCATTGCTTCTGAGTTATTGTGAGAACTGTCCATTTGAGAGGCAGTTAAAAGTCAAGGTACACTTGGCTTGGAGTCTAGAGTCAGACCACCCAAGTTCTTTGCCACACAGATCCTGACATTGGAACACATTTCTTAACCAATCCTTGCCTCAGTTTCCTTATCTCCCTTAAGAGGACAATAATGGTACCTCCTTCAAATGGCTGCTGTGAGACTTAGATTAACTCTTGTAAAGTGCTTCAAACTGTGACTGGCATTTGCCTACAGCGCCTAAAAATAGTACTTGATAAGAGGCGCATGATACTTGTCTGTTTGGAAAAAATGATGTCTAGGAAAAGTGCATGAATAGCATTCAAAATTGTTTTCAATTTTAGTACATCTTTCATTCATTTTGCTGATCCTGTGTTCCAGAAATAATTACAGATTCGGCATGTGAATCTCGGATTGAAATGAGAAGATGACATACTCAGATACCTTTCGGTGGGGGTGAGGGCAGGTAACACCAAGAATTGAGGGGAGCAGGCTCAGGAATGGACCAGGAACACATGATCCAACCTGTTTAGACAGGTCATATGGCTCAGCCACAGCTGTTTCAATGCCAGTGGTGTCACAGGCAAGTTTCTTAAGAGAAGCTGGAAATCTGGAATTTTGAGATAAAATTTCCGGGTTTATAAACATTGGCAGTTAGACCAAAGAAACAAAACAGAACACCTTGCTGACTAAAGAGATACGTGTTCCATGGGGGTGGACCTGGCTCAGAGCCTTCAGTTTAGTACTTTGGATCTTGGTAACTACAGGTCAGTTTGGGAGATCAGCTACAAGCGGGGTCCAGGAAAGTACATTTAAACGAGAGGATGTTTTAGTACCAGAAACCTAGGTGGGGGCTGCCCCAGAAGCTCCCTGGGGTAGGAGACAGGTTGGACTTGTGATGACGGAGCATACTGAAAGATGAAGCATGTGACCCGAGTGACCTGGGTATACTTCAGAACCTGATGTAAGGCTGGCCCCAACGCCACAGATGTCTGTGCTTTGGATGTACAGGTTGTTTTTTCTTCCTTGGCAGTCAGGTGACAGAGGCAGTATTGTTCAATTCACTGCTTCCTGGGGCCCGGGTTGTACCTGATGTGCATAGCTATGGCATCATTTATAGTTAGGCAACTGCTTGCTTTTGTCTTGAGGCTCCTGTGGGTCCTACCTGATGCAGGCATTTGGGGGGAGCATACGCAAGAGGAGGCCTTCCTGGGTGACACAGTGGTAAAGAATCCACCTGCAGGATTCATGGGTTCGTTCCCCAGGTTGGGAAGATAGCCTGGAGAAGGGAATGGCAACCCACTCCAGTATTCCTGCCTAGAAAAGTCCATGGACAGAGGAGCCTGGTGGGCTGTAGTCCATGGAGTTGCAGAGTCAGACATGACTGAGCACACGTCTCTCTCTCTCTCTCTCTCTCTCACACACACACACACACACACACACAGAGGAGGACTGCTAGGATCGGATCATATAAGCCAGTATATGTAGTTCAATAAACTGAACTACAGAGCAGGTGCCTGGACCATGCTGGAGTTTATTTTCACTTTCCAATATGACCTGGACTGCCATACCGTCATGCAGCTACTTGGTTATGGTTTTCATAACTCAACAATGCCGACTAAAGGGTTTAGGATACTGAGAGAATGCAGTTTTGGATACTGCATCCACTGGCAGAGAAAATTCAAAATTGAGGTAAAAATAACACCTTAATAATTACTATTAATATTTAGAATGAAACTCAAAAATCTAACGCTATTTAAAAGTTATAGGATAATACTAGTTGATCAATGGTTCTTAACAGGTGTAATTTAGCAATGTCTGGAGACATTTTGGGTTGTTAGAACTGAGAGAGAGGTTTGCTGCTACATCTAGTCGGCAGAGGCCAGGGATTCTTCAAAACATCCTGCAGTGCCCAGGACAGTCCCCCCACAACAAAGAATTACTGGATCCAACATGTCAATAGTGACAAGGCTGAGAAACCTGTAATAAGGTGAAAAAAAAGTCATGTGAGTAATGTGATAGGTAACTTGAAAAACATAAAATTAGATAAACTCCTAAAAAAAAAAAAATAGGGGTATAAATTAAAGGCTGCCATGCAGTGGGTTAAAGATGTGTAGATGTAGATCAATTGCAAATTGATTTTTTCATGGACTCATAGCTGAGTTAAACCAGTTATATATAAAGCAACCTGGGCTTCCCAGGTGGCTTAGTGGGTAAAGAATTAGCCTACAATGCAGGAGATGCAGGAGATGCAGGAGACAGGGGTTTGATCCCTGGGTTGGGAGGATCCCTTGAGAAGGGCATGGCAGCCCACCCCAGTATTCTTGCCTGGAAAATCCCATGGACAGAGGAGCCTGGTGGGCTATAGTCCATGGGGTCGCAGAGTCAGACACGACTGAGATGACTTAGCATGCACCCCTGAATTGCAGATGCAGGTCATTATTTCCAAAGGACAGGGTACCCCTGGAGTTCAGATTGAATTGTTGAGGACAGAGGGCAACATAAAGTGGCTTGAGGGGTTAGAATACGGAGATGAAATACTGAATTTTGTGAAACATCTAAGAGAAAGGAAGTGAGATTTGTGTAATCAATTTGTTACCTTTTATTTGCACAGACGCCATTGGTATCTCAATCATTCTTAAAGAAATAAGGCATTTCAGTTTTGTTTCAAAGGGGCAGGGGTGGGGTTTGGCATTTGGAGTGAAATATGCACATAACCTGTTAAACTGGGTGGACTTTTTTCCTTGCCCAGAAAAACCTCCTTATGCACCCATGGAAGCCATACCACCAAACTGAACAAGCAGAAACCAAAACCAAACTGACATGTTTGCATGGGACTTTTAAAAATCTTATCTGTTCAACTTAAATGATGAACCTGTCCTTCTGTTTATTTTTTTCAGGTTGGCAAGCCCCTCTCATAGTTACCATTATCAAACTTTTCTCTTCTTTGACCCAAAACAAAAATAATTAGAATAGGCATTGCCTGGGCCTTTGTTGGGCTTCTCAACTGGCATTAGTGAGAACCTGCTTGCCTGAAAGAGACTTCAGAGACGTGGGTTAGATCCCTGGGTTGGGAAGATCCCTGGAGGAGGGCATGGCAACCCACTCCAGTTTTCTTTCCTGGAGAATCCCCATGGGTAGAGAAGCCTGATGGGCTACGATCCATAAGGTCACAAAGAGTCGGACACAACTAAAGTGACTTAGCACACACACACACACACACACACACACACACACACGGGCCTTTTTTTTAAAATGATTCAGCTGGTTAAGGAAAGAGTTGAAACTTCAATCTGTCTGGCTAGATTAAACATAAACACTACCCTATATCTTATGAAATCAGGAAATAGAATTTTTCTAAGCTAAAAAATTAGTTTTTCTAAACTAAGCATGAGTCAGTTTTTCCAGGGAGAATCGTAAGGAAATTGATTCTTTATTTTTCCTGAGATTTCTCTGAGTTTTCTTTACTGCCCTTGCAGGAAAGCTTCAGAGACAGTCTTCCCAGGTTGATAAGGCATTAGGAGATGAGAAAATAAACCCTGTGGTAGACAGAAGTGGTTTGAATTGTAGTGAAACCTACTAACTGAGAGATTTGGACAAGTTACTTATTGTCTCTGAGCTTTGTGTTTCTCATTTGTAAAAGGGGGTAATAACGTATTTTTGGGTTGTTCTAAGGGTTACATGATAAAATTCAGATAAAGTGCCTAATGCAGGGCTTGGCACATAGAAAGTGCTTAGTAAAAATCTTAGTTCTTGTTTTTGCAGAGAGCCTAGTGGTGGAATTACAGACTTCAGGTGGATTACAAGCAAATGCCAGATAAACATTTTAAAACTAAGAAGAAATTCTGGCTCTGCCACTGAGAAATAAAATGACCCTTGGATAATTGTTTGTCTTTTTGGAAACTTTATAAAGGACAGGTATTATGTATTGTGTGAATCCACAATCTAAGGCTACTTTTATCATTTACTATATGACTTGGTTCTGCTTCTAAAAACAGTACCATACAAAAGAAAAAAAGCCCAGCAAGAGGAAACAAGAGATAAGATACCTAATGTGTCAATATTTTGACCTACATAAAGGTTTTTTTTTTTTTTTTTTTTTTTCACTATTTTAGTGCTAAGAAACAAAACCAAACAATGGAGATGGTAGGATTTATATAGCTAAAAGGGATTTTTAGGGGATTATGTAATTTCTTTCTTTACATCAAGATAGTTAAAGTGGTTCAACATTTCATGGAGGAGGGAATGAAAAAAGAAAGCACCATGTGGAAAACGGAGACTCAGCTGGTTGGTGAGTCACGGTGGGTGTGAACACAGTGAGTTTTTTCCCATCACAGTCTTTGCAAGAGATTACTTTCCAATTCTGCAGTTTGGTGAGCTCTCAGCTTTCTCTCATTGGAATCAAATCCTTTTAAAGTTAGGAAGGATCGCCCCCTAGGGGAGATGGAGAGAGACTAACTGCCAAATGGACTAGATTTCTGCAGATGAGATTCCCATTCACCAGGACTGGGGATGGAAAGAAAGTCCAAATTTGACGAGAGATGGCTTTAAATTTCGCTGGGGGTGGGGGTTTGGAGGGGGGCCGTGGGGGTCCTTTACCATGTGGGGCTAATTAGCTTAATTCAGATAATTGGGTAATTCAGCTTTCCTCCCTTCTGAGGCTTCCCCATTACCCTAATTAAATGAGGCAGCAGATTTTAACGACAAATCTCTTTCAAAAGCAGAAAGTTCAAAACAGTAAATAAAAGACATGACAGAAACTGATGGCCCATTTCTGTTTATTTGCTGCCAGCACTGCTGCAACTAGTTATTTTGTCAAGACTGGACAGAATGTATTAAGAAAATAGGTCCCCTAAGTTTTACTTGTGCTGTTCTTATGTTGTCTGGTTATGAATGTGCTGAAGTCAGTTGATGAAGTACATAGACTTTTAAGAATGAGAAAGGCGCAGTCCTGGTGGGTGGTGAGTATTTGCATGGAGCGTAGGAGAAATCCTTTGGAAAATACAATTACACATGTAATTAATAAAGCACACTTATGAATGTTTGAATGGAGTTAAAGCTGGCATTCCAATTTAAGTGCAATTTTTTTAAACCAAAATTTACTTTGTTATGAAAATGTCACTCACTGAAAATATTTGTATTGGTCTACTTTGACCACTGAAGATTCAGTGCATTTGTTTCAATATTTATAATTTTTTAGCACTGGAGAATCATTTTCAGGACAATATAATTTGCATCTAATAGTATGCTGGTAATCAAATATTGAAGTCATTTAATCTTTTAATGTATGTGAACCCTTAATAAATAGGTAATAAAAAATAATGGGGCTTTGTAGTCAGTGTCAGTTCTGTGAAGTTTTCCATCACCATGTTTAGAAAATTATATTAAAGAAAAAGAAAAAAAAATCACCTGTCCTTTAAGGTGTTATATTTTGGAATGTTTTTTGGTTCTCCATTGAATGTGAGCTGCAAGTTGATTGGCTCTTAACTGGCAGCTCTTTTAAGACCATAAATTCTAGGAGTCAGACATAAGATCAGTAAACAAGAGTTATAGTATCAGTGAAATACAAGTTTGGGAGCCTTAAGGCAGGATGTGAAATTGACTTAAGATACAGCACTTAAAACTCAGGATACAAGATAGATAACCAGGAGGAAAAGAAAATTTTCTCTGGCTAAGCACAGGAATATTGGATCACTGACTTAAATTTACCAAGATGCACAAAGAAGTACTTTGGTATCAAGGATCTGACCTGCATATAGTTGTTGGGAACTAAATATTATTCCAACTTAAATAGCGTATTGACAAATATTTTCCCTCATTACATTCCTTATAAGGCCATGGGAATAAAGGAAAGTATTACTCAAACAGAACCTGCAATTGTCTCTATTGATCTTAAGGAATGTTGGATTGGAATGATTATTAATCTAAAATTGTATACATTATCTTTTGGTGATGAAATCACTCAGCACTTAAAATTACAAAAAGTATAATGTGTTGAGTTTTGATGTGGTTTTGGAAAAGAAAGGATAATAATTTTAGATTTGGTGTAAAAGAAAGGATAATAGTTACAGATTTATAGTTTAGTACTTAGGAAAGGGGGCTTCCCTGGTGGCTCAAATGGTTAAGAATCTGCCTGGAATGCAGCAGCCCCAGGTTCGATCCCTGGATCAGGAAGATCCCCCGGAGAAAGAAATGGCAACCCACTCCAGTATTCTTGCCTGGGAAATCCCATGGACAGAGAAGCCTGGTGGGCTATAGGTAATGGGGTCACAAAGAGTCAGAAACAACTGAGGGACCACACACACACATACACACACACACACACACACACACACACACACACACACACACACACACACACTCTTAGAAAAGGACCAGGACCCATGAGTTAAACTGAGTCTAAGAATCAAATACACACACACACACAAAAGCACACAATACCCTTCATGTAACATACTGGACATTATTTTTTCTCTAAGACTAACTCAACTAATCTAGGTAGCAAATGTGACATCCACTGGTCAAATAAACAATAAGTTAAGGTAAAAATGTGGGAGGTCATAATGGGCATTCCCCCAAACTTTAAAAGTATCTTTTGTTTTACAGTACAGACTTTATCCTTGGAAGAACCCTTAAGGTTCTGAGCTCAGCAACAACAATTAAGTACGTTCTTATGACTAAAGTAATGCTCCGTTACAATGGAGAGTAGCATGTATGTCAATCCAGACAGTTTTATGTCACAGTTCTTTTATTTCATAGAGCAGAGTAGGATTTGACCCTGAAGTCTGATAGAGCTTGAGTTCCCTGCTTATAACATTGAACCCAGGAGTCAACTAAATGTGTTTTTTTCTTGAGGTTTTCATACTGTCCCAATTTGACTGGCAATTTTTTTTCTAGTGGATGCTCCTAAGAGCAATCAGAGGATAGTCCCAAGAGTTTTGAATGTGAGGAACACATGTCCCTATAATCTGAGGAATGAATGTTGACCCCTCCATGATGGGTTAATTAATTCAGCACCATGCTCAGAACAGCTTCCCAAATCTCACCATGCAATTGCACGCTGCTAGTCACCATGTTGGAAAAGACCTGATACTGGGAAAGAAAGAAGGCAAAAGAAGAAGGCAGCAGAGGATGAGCTGGTTAGATAGCATGACTGACTCAGTGGACATAAACTGAGCTAACTCCAGGAGATAGTGGAGGATAGAGTCAGACACGACTTAGCAATTAAACAAGAACAGTCACCATAGGGTTGCACTAGTAAAGTATATGTAAATCCAGTGACATTTCCCTCTGGCCAGCAAGCAAGGGGATATATGTATATATGGTTATATAAGTACATATGGACTTCACTGATGGCTCAGACAGCTATCTACAATGCAGGAGACCTGGGTTCCAATAGAAATTATTATGTGTTATATATTTATAATATATTTTAAAATTATCAAATTTTAAAATTAAATATATTAAAAATGCAAACATATGGAGGCTAAATAACATGCTGCTGAATAACCAACAAGTCATAGAAGAAATCAAAATATGTGTAGAAATGAATGAAAATGAAAATGCAACCCAAAACCTATGGGACACTCTAAAAGTAGTGCTTAGGGGAAGGTTCATAGCAATACAGGCTTACCTCAAGAAACAAGAAAAAAGCCAAACAAATAACCTAACTTTACATCTAAAGCAACCAGAGAAGGAAGAAATGAAGAACCCCAGGGTTAGTAGAAGGAAAAAAAAAATCTTTAAAATCAGGGCAGAAATAAATGCAAAAGAAATAGAAGAGACCATAGCAAAAATCAAGATAGCCAAAAGCTGGATTTTTGAAAAGGTAAATATAATTGACAAACCGTTAGCCAGACTCATCAAGAAACAAAGGGAGAAGAACCAAATCTACAAAATTAGAAATGAAAATGGAGAGATCACAACAGACAACTATGAAATACAGAGGACCATAAGAGACTGGTAACAGCATCTATATGCCAATAAAATGGACAACTTGGAAGAAACGGGCAAGTTCTTAGAAAAGTATAACGTTCTAAAACTGAACCAGGAAGAATTAGAAGATCTTAATAGACCCATCACAAGCACGGAAATTGAAACAGTAATCAGAAATCTTCCAGCAAACAAAAGCCTATGACCAGATGGCTTCACAGCTGAATTCTACCAAAAATTTAGAGAAGAGCTAACACCTATCTAAGAAGGTTCAAACTATCACACATCTCACACGCTAGTAAGGTAATGAGCAAAATTCTCCAAGCCAGGCTTCAGCAATACGTGAACCGAGAACTTCCAGATGTTCAAGCTGGTTTTAGAAAAGGCAGAGGAACCAGAAATCAAATTTTGAATATCTGCTGGATCATCAAAATAGCAAGATAGTTCCAGAAAAACATCTATTTCTGCTTTATTGACTACGCCAAAGCCTTTGACTGTGTGGATCACAATAAACTGGAAATTCTGAAGGAGATGGGAATACCAGACCACCTGACCTGCCTCTTGAGAAACCTATATGCAGGTCAGAAAGCAACAGTTAGAACTGGACATGGAACAACAGACTGGTTCCAAATAGGAAAAGGAGTACATCAAGGCTCTATATTGTCACCCCGCCTGTTTAACTTATATGCAGAGTACATAATGAGAAACGCTGGGGCGAGAAAGCACAAGCTGGAATCAAGGTTGCGGGAGAAATATCAATAACCTCAGATATGCGGATGACACCACCCTTATGGCAGAGAGTGAGGAGGATCTAAAAAGCCTCTTGATGAAAGTGAAAGAGGAGAGTGAAAAAGTTGGCTTAAAGCTTAACATTCAGAAAACTAAGATCATGGCATCTGGTTCCATCACCTCATGGGAAGTAGATGGGGAGACAGTTGAAACAGTGTCTGACTTTGTTTTTTGGGGCTCCAAAATCACTGCAGATGGTGACTGCAGCCATGAAATTAAAAGACGCTTACTCCTTGGGAGGAAATTTATGACCAACCTAGATAGCATATTAAAAAGCAGAGACATTACTTTGCCAAAAAAGGTCCATCTGGTCAAGGCTATGGTTTTTCCAGTGGTCATGTATGGATGTGAGAGTTGGGCTGTGAAGAAAGCTGAGCACTGTAAACTTGATGCTTTTGAACTATGGTGTTGGAGAAGACTCCTGAGAGTCCCTTGGACTGCAAGGAGATCCAACCTGTCCATCCTGAAAGAGATCAGTCCTGGGTGTTCATTGGAAGCTGAAACTCCAATACTTTGGCCACCTCACGTGAAGAGTTGACTTGTTGGAGAAGACCCTGATGCTGGGAGGGATTGGGAGCAGGAGGAGAAGGGGATGACAGAGGATGAGATGGCTGGATGGCATCACCGACTCGATGGACATGAGTTTGAGTGAACTCCAGGAGTTTGTGAGGGACAGGGAGGCCTGGCGTTCTGTGATTCATGGGGTCTCAAGGAGTCAGACACGACTGATCGACTGAACTAAACTGAACTGAACACCTATCTTACTCAAACTCTTCCAGAAAATTGCAGAAGAAGGCAAACTTCCAAACTCATTCTACGAGGCCGACATCACCCTAATTCCAAAACCAGACAAAGATGCCACAAGAAAAAAAGAAAAAGAAAAGAAAACTACAGGCCAATATCAGTGATGAAGATAGATGCAAAAATCCTTAACAAAATTCTAGCAAACAGAATCCAACAACATATTAAAAAGATCGTACATCTTGACCAAGTGGGCTTTATCCAAGGAATGCAAGGATTCTTTAATATCTGCAAATCAATCAATGTAATACACAACACTTACAAATTGAAAGATAAAAACCATATGATTATCTCAATAGATGCAGAAAAAGCCTTTGGCAAAATTCAACATCTATTTATGATAAAAACTCTCCAGAAAGCAGGCATAGAAGGAACATACCTCAACATCCTAAAAGGTATATATGACAAACCCACAGCAAACATTATCCTCAAAGGTGAAATATTGAAAACATTTCCCTTAAAGTCAGGAAATATGCAAGGGTTCCCACTCTCACCACTATTATTCAACATAGTTTTGGAAGTGTTGGCCACAGCAATCAGAGCAGAAAAATAAATAAAAGGAATCTACATAGGAAAAGAAGAAGTAAAACTCTCACTGTTTGCAGACGACATGATCCTCTACATAGAAAACCCTAAACACTCTACTAGAATATTACTAGAGGTAATCAGTGACTACAGTAATGTTGCAGGATATATAATTAACACTCAGAAATCCCTTGCATTCCTATACATTAACAATGAGAAAACAGAAAGAGAAAGTAAGGAAACAGTACCATTCACCATTGCAACAAAAAGAATAAAATACTTAGGAGTATATCTACCTAAAGAAACAAAAGACCTATCTATAGAAAACTATAAAACACTGATGAAAGAAATCAAAGAGGACACAAATAGATGGAGAAATATAACGTATTCATGGATTGGAAGAATCAATATGTGAAACTGACTATACCACCCAAAGCAATTAATAGATTTAATGCAATCCCTATCAAGCTACCAATGGTATTTTTCACAGAACTAGAACAAATAATTTGATCATTTGTATGGAAATACAAAACCCCAAATAGACAAAGAAATCTTGAGAAAGAAGAATGGAACTGGAGGAGTCAACCTGCCTGACTTCAGACTCTACTACAAATCCACAGTAATCAGGACAGTATGGTACTGGCACAAAGACAGAAATATAGATCAATGGAACAGAATAGAAAGCCCAGAGATACATCCACATACCTATGTGCATGTTTTCTTTGACAAAGGAGGCAAGGATATACAATGGAGAAAAGACAACCTCTTTAACAAGTGGTGCTGGGAAAACTGGTCAACCACTTGTAAAAGAATGAAACTAGAACACTTTCTAACACCATACATAAAAATAAACTCAAAATGGATTAAAGATCCAAATGTAAGACCAGAAACTGTAAAACTCCTAGAGGAGAACATAGGCAAAACACTCTCCAACATAAATCACAGCAAGATCCTCTATGACCCATCTCCCAGCATATTGTAAGTAAAACAAAACTAAACAAATGGGACATAATGAAACTTAAAAGCTTTTGCACAACAAAGGAAACTATAAGCAAGGTGAAAAGACAGCCCTCAGATTGGGAGAAAATAATAACAAACGAAGCAACAGACAAAGGATTCATCTCAAAAATATACAAGCAACGCCTGCAGCTCAATTCCAGAAAAATAAATGACCCAATCAAAAAAATGGGCCAAAGAACTAAACAGACATTTCTGCAAAGAAGACATACAGATGAGTAACAAACACATGAAAAGATGCTCAACATCACTCATTATCAGAGAAAATGCAAATCAAAACCACAATGAGGCACCATTACAGGCCAGTCAGGATGGCTGCTATCCAAAAGTCTACAAGCGATAAATGCTGGAGAGGGTGTGGAGAAAAGGGAACCCTCTTACACTGTTGGTAGGAATGCAAACTAGTACAGCCGCTATGGAGAACAGTGTGGAGATTTCTTAAAAAACTGGAAATAGAACTGCCATATGACCCAGCAATCCCACTTCTGGGCATACACACCGAGGAATCAAGATCTGAAAGAGACATGTGCACCCCAATGTTCATCGCAGCACTGTTTACAATTACCAGGACTTGGAAGCAACCTGGATGCCCATCAGGAGACGAATGGATAAGGAAGGTATGGTACATATACACAGGGGAATATTACTCAGCTACTAGAAAGAATTCATTTGAATCAGTTCTAATGAGATGGGTGATACTGGAGCCTATTATACAGAGTGAAGTAAGCCAGAAACATAAAGACCGATACAGTATACTAACGCATATATATGGAATTTAGAAAGATGGTAACGATAACCCAATATGCAAAACAGAAAAAGAGACACAGATGTACAGAACAGACTTTGGGACTGTGGGAGAAGGCGAGGGTGGGATGTTCTGAGAAAATAGCATTGAAACAAGTATACTATCAAAGGTGAGACAGATCTGCAGCTCAGGTTGGATGCATGAGACAAGTGCTCGGGCCTGGTGCACTGGGAAGACCCAGAGGGATGGGGTAAGTAGGGAGGTGGAAGGGGGTATCGGGATGGGGAACACATGTAAACCCATGGCTGATTCATGTCAATGTATGGAAAAGCAAATAAACAAACAAACACTACAATATTGTAAAGTAGTTAGCCTCCAACTAATAAAAATAAATGAAAACAAAATGAAATAACTCAACTGGAATTCCATCCCTCCACTAGTTTTGGTTGTAGTGATAATTCCTAAGGCCCACTTGACTCCACTCTTCAGGATTTTGGCACTAGGTGAGTCTGAGTGATCACTCCCTCCAGATTATCTTGGTTGTGAAGATATTTTTTTGTATAGTTTTTCTATGTACTCTTGCCACCTCTTCTTAATAGTGTCTGCTTCTTTTCGGACCATACGATTTCTATCCTTTTCTGAGCCCATCTTTGCATTAAATGTTCCCTTGTTATCTCTGATTTTCTCGAGGAGATCTCTAGTCTTTACCATTCTAATGTTTTCTTCTATTTCTTTGCATTGGACGCTGAGGAGGGCTTTCATTTCTCTCCTTGTATTCTTTGGAACTCTGCATTCAAATGCATATATCTTTCCTTTTCTACATTGCTTTTCACTTCTCTTTTCACACCGAGTTATAAGGCCTCCTCAGATGGGCATTTTGCTCTCTTGCATTTCTTTTTCTTGGGGTGGTCTTGATTCCTGTCTCCTGTACAATGTCACGAACCTCCAACCATAGTTCATCAGGCATCCTGTCCATCAGATCTATTCTTAAATCTAAATCTATCTTAAATCTATTTCTCCCTCCCACTGTAGAGTCATAAGGGATTGACATAGGTCATACCTGAATTGTCTAGTGTTCTCCCCCTGTTCCTTCTATTAAAGTGTGAATTTGGCAATAAGGAGTTCATGATGTGAGCCACAGTCAGCTCCTGATCTTTTTTTGCTGATTGAATAGAGCTTCTCCACCTTTGGCTGTAAAGATATAATCAATCTGATTTTGGTGTTGCCCATCTGGAGATGTCCATGTGTAGAGTCTTCTCTTGTGTTGTTGAAAGAGGGTGCTTGCTATGACCACTGCATTCTCTTGGTAGAACTACATTAGCCTTTTCCCAGCTTCATTCTGTACTCTAAGGCCAAATTTAGCTGCTACTCCAGGTGTTTTTTGACTTCCTGCTTTTGCATTCCAGTGCCCTATAATGAAAAGGACATCTTTTGGGGGTGTTAGTTCTAGAAGGTCTTGTAGGCTTTCATAGAATCACTCAGCTTCCACTTCTTCAGCATTACTGGCCAGGGCATAGACTTGGATTAACGTGATATTGATTGATTTGTCTTGGAAACAAACAGAGATCACTCTGTCATTTTTGAGATTGCATTCAAATATTTCATTTCAGACTCTTCTGTTGACTTGATGGCTACTCCATTTCTTCTAAGGGATTCTTTCCCACAGTCGTCGATATAATGGTCATCTGAGTTAAATTCACCCTTTCCAGTCCATTTTAGTTCGCTGATTCCTAGAATATCAATGTTCACTCTTGTCATCTGTTGTTTGACCACTTCCAATTTGCCTTGATTCATGGACCTAACATTCCAGGTTCCTATGCAATATTGCTCTTTACAGTGTCAGACGTTGCTTTTATCACCAGCCCCATCAAGAACTGGATGTTGCTTTTGCTTTGGTGCCATCCCTTCATACCTTCTGGAGTATTTCTCCACTGATCTCCAGTAGCATATTGGGCACCTACCGACCTGGGGAGTCCATCTCTCAGTTTCCTATCTTTTTGCCTTTTCAAACTGTTCATGGAGTTCTCAAGGCAAAAATACTGAAATGGTTTGCCACTCCCTTCTTCAGTGGACCGCATTCTGTCAGACCTATCCACTATGACCCAAGCATCTTGGGTGGCCCCAGACAGCATGGCTTACTTTCACTGAGCTAGAAAATTCTCTGGTTCATGTGATCCAATTGGCTGGTTGTCTGTGATTGTGGTTTTGGTCTGTCTGCCTTCTGATGCTCTCTCTCAGTGCCTACCATATTCCTTGGGTTGAATAGCAAGTATGGACCCTGATTTAAGAAATCCTGATAGAAAAAAAAAAAAAATTACCAGCAAGAATGCCAACTACCATTCACCAAGAAAAAAAAAAAAAAATGAAAAAGATTCATCCCTAGCCTCAATTTCTCTTCAGGAGAAATTCCATTATTTGCCTCTATTTATGATACAGATCTCTGAGGTTTCTTTCTTTTTTTTTTAAATTCCGTAGCTATATTAATAATTGAAAAATATGTTTTTCATAGAAACCGATGATTTTTTTTTAAGCTGATCTTGGGATAGGCAACCAAAGTTGTTCATTTCAACTTGCAATCAAGATTTTTTTTTTTTGTTCTTTTTTTAAGGGAATTGTTTCTGCAACTCCAGAATTTATTAAGATCGATAAGCTTAAAAATTCTGTTTCTTCTTGGTTCCAATATTCAGTTGTCCTGGAGAAGGAAATGGCTACCCAACACAATATCCTTGCCTAGAAAAGCCCATGGACAGAGGAGCCTAGTGGGCTGCAGTCCATGAGGTTGCAAAGAGTCAGGCATGATTCGGTGACTAAGATGTACACCCATTCAGGTTGTATTACTCAGATACAATCCTTTACTCCTGAATGAAGGCGAGTAGAATCAGAAGCTAAAATAGATGTGGGTTGTCATAATATTTTCCATTTGGAAAGGAGAATCTATCAAAGCTCATCAAACAGGTCAGTCTAAAATTAAAATCTCAAAACGATTTATAAAGTGAAAAAAAAAAAAAAACCTTCCTGAAGAATTTAAAATAAGATCTCATAGACATTTCTAAAAAAGAAAGATCAAGGACATCAGAAGAACAGTGTCTTCACAGACAGTGAGACTGAGAAGAACAGAGCACAGACTGACATTTCAGTGTGGTTGAAGAAATGAAACTGAAAGGAACAATGTGAAGATTGAAAAAATGATAGAATACAGAATCCTAAAAGTTTATTTATCCTCAAGAACTTGCTTCCTGTCACATGGCTTAGCTGGTGAATGACAATTTTCTCTGGCTATAGCAAAGTAGAGGGTGCCTGAAGAACATAAATCACTGCTGAGAAAGGTTAGGAGACCACTGGATCATGTGTATTTGAGAAATCACATACACTTTTGGTGACTGGAGGACAATAATGACAACAAATGTGGCTGAATCTATGCATGGTAAGTGGTAAAATTAGTGTAACTGAGATATAGATAGGGTATGGTGGGATAGAAAATGAAGTAGTCAAGAATAACTACTACTGTCAATAACAGGAGAGAATGTGTTGCTAATGTTGTTCAGTCAGTTATTCATGGTCATCCCTTTGCCACCCCATGGCCTGTGTCCCATCAGTCTTAGCTTCCCTATCTCCCAGAATTTGTTCAGACTCATGTCCATAGAGTTGGTGATAATATAACCCTTTCAGCATCTGCTACCCACTTCTCCTTTTACCTTCAATCTTTCCCAGTATCGGGGCATTCTCTAATGAGACAGCACTTTGCATCAGGTGGTCAAAGGAGGAAAGAACACTGAAAGATAACAAAGGTGTTTCCAAGGAAATCTCTTGAAACCATCTAAGATATAGATACAGAAAATGCCTTCGACAAAATTCAGCACCCATTTATGATAAAAGCTGTAGAAGAAGTGGGAACAGAGAGGACCTTCTTCAATTTAATAAAGGCCACGTATGGATAAAACCACTGTTTACATGCTTCTCATAGGTAAAATCTTGAACATGCTGCCTAAGTTCATGAAAAAGACAAAGTTGCCACTTCTTACCTCTGTTAATCAACATAATCTTGTGACTTCTAGCGACAGCAATCAGCGAAGAAGAAGAAGAAGAAAATTACCAGCAAACTGGAAAAGAAGGGATAAAATTGTTACTGTTTGCAAACATATATTACTATGCCAGAGAATCGTAAGATGCGACCAGAAAATTAAGAGACATAGTCAATGACTTTAGGGATGTTTCTGGATACAAAATAAACAGAAAGAAATCTCCTATACATAACAACAGAAAGCCAAAAACAAAAATTAAGGAAGCAATTTAATTCACCATTGTAACAAGAAAAATATAATCTCTGGGAATGAACCTGCCTAAACAGAGGAAAAAACAAACAAACAAACAAAAAATACAAAAACAAAAAGTTGTGCACAGAAAAGAACAAGGTATGAATAAAACAAATGAAAGATGACAAAAATGGAATGTGCAATGTACTATTCTTTGGACTGGAAGAATCAATATTGTGAAAATGGCAACACTATAAAAAGGAGCTTACAGATTCAATGCAACCCCTATTAATTTACGAATGACATTTTCCACAGAACTAGAACAAAAAATATTTGCAACTTGATGGAAACACGAAGGCTTTGAATAACGAAGCAAACTTGAGAAAGAAAAACTGAGCTGGAGGACTGAGGTTTCCCCAATTCAGTCTACGCAAAACAACAACAACAACAACAACAACAACCTATAGTAATCAGCATGGCATGCAATTGGCACAAAATCAGGATTAAGGTCAATGGAACAGACAGAAAGCCCTTAGATAACCTCTTGCCCAAATGATCACCTGATTTATGATAAAGGAGGCAACAATTTGCAATGGAAAGAAAATAATATATTTGATAAGTTATGCTGGAAAATCTGGGCATGTTCCCCTGCAATACTGTTCTTTACATGATTTGATTTTACTTTCATCACCAGACACATCTACAATGAGGTTTATTTCCACTTTGGGACAACCAGCTAATGCTTTTTGGAACCATTATTTATTACCCTCTGCTCCTCCCCAGTAGCCTATTAGACACCTACCATCCTGGAAGACGTATCTTTTGGTGTCATACCTTGTTGCCTTTTTATACAGTTCATGGAGGTCCCATAGCAAGTACAATGGGGTGGTTTGTACCCCCCCCCCCAGTGGATCACATTTAGTCACTCCTTACCTCCATAGAAAAAGACAATTTCAAGATGGATTAAAGACCTACATATAATGCCAGAAATGTAACTCAATAATATTTGAGGAAAGCATAGGTAGAGCACATCGTGACATGAAATGCAGTAGAAACTTTTTTTTTTTACCTACCTCCTTGGGAAATGAAAATAAAACCAAAAATAAATAACAAGACCAAAATAAAATTAAATTTTGCACAACAAACCCATAAACAAGACAGAAATGTAGTCTCATTATGGGAAAAATATTTGCAACTGAAGATTTTAACACATTTAATATTTAACACATTTCACATTTTAACACAAATATATGGGCTCTAGGTACAACTGGTATAGATGATTGTCTATGATAAGCATAGGTAGGGACACAGCCAAGGAGAAGAAATATATGGTTATCAAGGATGAAAAGCCGAGTTGTGGTAGAAATTGGGAGATTACAACTGACACATATATACTTTTGATGTACATGTATAGCACAGGGAAGTCTACTTAACACGCTGTGGTGACCAGAATCAGAAAGAAGTCAAAAAGTGAAGGGATAGATGTATGGTTGCTGTTCAGTCACTACCTCGTATACTAGTCTCTGTGACCCAAAGGCCTGCAGCATTCCATCATTTTGCTTTAGGGGAGAAACTAACCAAATAATGTAAAGCAAATATACTCCAAAAGAATTTACATTTTAAAAGTATATTAACTTTTTTATAAGCATCATTATTCTTAATGAATCTCACGTTAACTTGGAAGTCAAAAGTAGAACTCGAAACATGTACACCTTAATGGCAAATGCAATGCAAATCCCGGAAAAGTGCATCCAAGTTCATAACACACTTATCAAGAAAAGAGCAATAAAAATTATAGTGAGTGTGCATCGTAAACTGGTGTATAAGTGCATGTAGAAAGATTGAAAGTTTTTCCCCAAAAGAAAAATCATTTTAAAAAAGGTGGGACAGAACCTTAAACAATCAACTCTGTCTAGTTTACCCATGCTATGTACCTGTGTATTTTATATATTGTAGTGTCTTAATTTTTTGTGCATTTATTCTATTCCATTGTTTCTTTAAAACACCCATTGTATTTGTCACCCAATGTCTTTTACCTATTTGTTATGGATGAATGGCAATCTGTGTGCTCTCTTAAATGCCCTTTATTTATTTATTTTAAAGACATTGGTTCATTCACAGGAATTTTAGCTTTCCAAAATCTTTAACTGGTTATACAGATATGCTGAATTATATTCCCAAGATGGCTGTAGCTACAAGAAAATCTGAATTTTATTAAGGCATCCTGTTCAAAGGTATCCTGAAATCAACTATACAATTTGGTAAAACAGCCATGTCACCTCACCCATAATGTACCCATTTTAGAAATTCCTGACTGATCTAGATAAGTACCATTTTGAAGGAAAGTGCTTCTTTCCCCCCTCACTTTAATTCCTGCTTTTATTTTATTATTATTATTTTGAATTCAGTAACAGAATGGGAACCATCATAACCTGAGATACCCCACGTCAGGACACAGAAAATGCAGAGTCCATGGCCATATTTTTTCTTTTCTGTCAACTTTGTTCGTGCTTATAGATGTGCTGTGGTCCTCTTCAGGACCTGAGAGTAAAAAAAGCTTGATTTTGAGGTGATTCTGAATGTTTGATAGTAAGGAATGTCCTGAAATCATAATAAAAATGAAAAGGGCTGGCCTACTATCTCTGGTTGGGAAAATGCCTGTGAAATCTTAGGGCAAGGAGTAGAGGCAAGGTAAATGCCCCAGAATTCGAGCCAATAGTACTCTGTGGATGGGCTAAGACTGACCAAATACAACTGATAATCAATAAGACTGCATGGTTGCCCTTGAAGTTAACCCAGGAGAATATCCTTTAAGTGAAATTGGCTAAGTCCTTAGTCTTCCCATGTGGGTAATAATGACCAGGAAGTGAGCATGGTGCTTGAGGTCTGGTGTCACTGCTATGGGTGACACTAGGGCAATAACAAGTCAATGTGTTCCACACAGTAGCAGATCACAGTAGCAGATTGAAAGCCATTATCTTCTAATAAGATGGTTGGGCAGATAGTTATAAAGGCCTGAAGGGCCTATTAGTGTGTGTGTGTGTGTGTGTGTGTGTGTGTGTGTGTGTGTGATGTCTCTCCACACATCAAGGTGAAGGAGATTTAAGGAGAGTGGGTTGGGTCCCAATGCTAACACTACTGCCTAAGGAAAGGCTATCAGTTCTATTCAGTTCAGTTTAGTCACTCAGTCATGTCTGACTTTTTGTGATCCCATGGACTTCAGTGCACCAGGACTCCCTGGCCCTCACCAACTCCCGGAGGTTACTCCAATTCATGTTCATTGACTCAATGATGTCATCCAACCATTTTATCCTCTGTTGTCCCCTTCTTCTCCTGCCTTAAATTGTTTTCAGAATCAGGGTCTATTTAAAAGAGTCAGTTCTTTGCATCAGGTGCCCAAAGTAATGAAATTTCAGCTTCAACATTCATCCTTCCAATGTACACTCAGGACTGATGGAGTGTTTGGATCTCATTGCAGTCCAAGGGACTCTCAAGAGTCTTTGCTAACACTACAGTTCAAAAGCATCAATTCTTCTGCACTCAGCTTTCTTTATACTGCAACTCTCACATCCATACATGACTACTGGAAAAACCATAGCATTGACTAGACAGACTTTGTTGGCAAAGTAATATCTCTGCTGTGTAATATGCTGTCTAGGTTGGTCATAACCTTCCTCCCAAAGAGTGTTTTTTAATTTCATGGCTTCACACTTCTTATAATGGCCAGGACATGGAAGAAACCTGGATGTCCATCAACAGATGAATGGATAAGACAGCAGTGGTACATATACACAGTGGGATATTACTCAGCCATTAAAAAGAATGCATTGGAATCCAGTCTAATGAGGCGGATAAAATTGGAGTCTATCTTACAGACTGAAGTAAGTCAGAAAGAAAAACATCAATACAGCATACTAGCACACATAGATGCAATTTAGAAAGATGGTAATGATGACCCTATATGTGAGACAGCAAAAGAGACACAGATGTAGAGAACAGTCCTTTGAACTCTGTGGGAGAAGGAGAGGGTGGGATGATTTGTGAGAATAGCACTGAAACATGTATATTATCATATGTGGAACAGATCACCAGTCCAGGTTTGATGCATTAGACAGTATGCTCCAGGCTGCTGCACTGGGATAACCCTGAGGGATGGGCTGGGGAGGGAGGTTGGAGGGGGCTTCAGGATGGGGAACACATGTACACCCATGGTGGATTCATGTCAATGTATGGCAAAACAAAAACAAAAAACAAAAAGCAAAAACAAAACAAAACAAAACAAAAAAACAAAAAAACCAACACTCTGATATTGTAAATTAATTAGCCTCGAATTAAAATAGATAAATTGAAAAAATAAGTGAATAAATAATTTCATTACTGCAGTCACAATCTGCAGTGAATTTGGAGCCCACCAAAAACTAAAGTCAGCTACTGTTTCCACTGTTTCCACATCTATTTGCCATTAAGATATGGAATTGTATGCTACGGTCTTAGTTTTCTGGATGTTGAGCTTTAAGCCAGCTTTCTACTCTCCTCTATCATTTTCATCAAGAAGCTCTTTAGATCTTCTTCAATTTCTGCCATAAGGATGGTGTCATCTGCATCTCTGAGGTTATTGATATTTCTGTCAGCCATCTTGATTCCAGCTTGTTCTTCATCCAGCCTAGGGTATTTCATGATGCATTCTGCATATAAGTTAAATAATCACGGTGACAATATACAGCCTTGATGTACTCCTTTCCCTATTTGGAACCAGTCTGTTGTTCCGTGTCCAGTTCTAACTGTTTCTTCTCCTGACCTGCATACAGGTCACTCTTCCTGGAGATTGCTGGTATTCTTCCTGGCCTCTGGTATCTCTGTAGTAAAGGATAGTACAACCCAATTTGTTAAGCTTGTAGTTGTTCACCTTAAGAAGTCCTTAGTCCTTAAGAAGGCCACAAAAAGGGGTCTTGCAAATATCTGCACATTGATAGATTCCTAGGCTGTTGCTAATTGTCCCTCTTGCAGAATGATTTCGTCTGCCACTCTTCTTTTCTGCTGGGCCTTTCAGCTCTGGTGCCATAATCATTGACATTTCCAATTCCTCTCAAGACACATAAACACATTCTTTACTAGATTTTTTCTGGTTTCCCTGCAATCAATCGATATAAGTGACTCTGATCAGAGAAATCACTTTAACTCTCAGAAAACGCAACAGTAGACTCTTTAACAAAATGTTGTTTAGAGATTTCAACCCAGCGCACTAGATTACATGAGTATTATGGCAAGCTTCTTATAGAGACACTGCTTAAAGTGCTTTCAGCCAAGGAGTCTGCAAAATGGATGGAAAACAATAGCTCCATGCCCTCCCTGGCTAACTCTCACACACTGAGTCTTCATCCTCATATAAAAAAATGCTTCTCTCCCAAACTTCCTTGTTGGGTCTCTTTGGCAGTCCTCAAGCTTTTACACTCTAAGACAGTGTTCTTTTTATTTTCTCTTATGAATCATTTCACTATCTACTTCCACCTGCTCACCTAATCAAGAAATGACAGTCCAATATGATTCCTTCATTATTTCATTTGACCTGGCAAACACATAGAATGATTGGCCAAAAGCTTACCATTTTAATGTGAGACCATTCTGTCGAAACCCTAAAAAACAGTGAGGCATTATAAAGGGCAAACCTCTACAATGGTTGCTCTCCCTGAATATAATTCTTAAAAGTGCTGGGTAGTACAACCACATTCCTGGGAAAGTGGAAGCTGGTGGAGTATGAGAAGGCCACAATCAGCACCATTAAAAATACCTCTACATTTAGAGCAACTCACTCAAAACTAACAGAACATAACTAGCGTTATGGGCAAAAGACACCATACAACCAATGCTGTAATAAAGATGTGCATAGAGTCAGGAAACAAGGAAGGATAAGCAATAACGTTTGGAGGCTGGGCCCCCAGGAAAGGACACACATGAGGAGATGGATATTATGTGTTTGGAGAATCACCACAGCATAACAGGTTCAGAGTGTATAACAGGATCCCAGACATGGGATCTGACATCAGGAAGATGAGCCCACTAGCTGGTTTGAAAGCCAGTACAATAAACAGTAAGGCTCTAAAAAAACTTGGACTCCACTACTGAAGGGTGTGTACACATGCATTTGTCTCTGAAACAATGCAGAAGAATTGGAGGGAACCTGCTCAGAATGCTGGCCAGCTTCTCAGGACCACCACTGTGTACCACATATCCCAAACCACATTCAACACCTACTCTAGTTCTTCTTGCTCCATACCTGCTTCCATCTGGGGTGAATTTGCCATTCCTGAGACAGGAAAGAGAATGAACTCAGGAGAAACAGAATCAGTTCAGACTCAACCCTCAAGAGTTCTGTTCCTGAAAACTGGGAGAAATTCCCAACCTCAAGTCATGTTATTGGACACTGAGCAGAGCAACAGCCCCATGACACCTGTCAGTGGCATTAAGCTCTCTGTCTCCAACACCATCTCCTGCCAGTGTGAACACTGCCAGGACACACTGATGTGTCACAAGATGCACAGTATTGTCATGTCCAGCTCTCCAAGCAAAACCACTGGGCAAATGTAGACTACACAGGACTGTTTAAGACCACCCCTTTACCATGACAGTCATTGGTTAATTTCACCTTATTTCACAAACAAACTGAAAGATTAAAAAAAAAATGAGAAGGCATGTGTATTTGTTTCCAATGAAGGAGAAAGATAAAAAGGAACATAAACAAGCAAAAATTGTATAGAGAAATCACTTAACAGATTGAATTGAAGAATAACAATGAAAAGAATGCAAAATCAGATAGAGAAAAATGTAGATGGACACACTAAACATTTTAACAAGAAATGAGAAAAAAAAAACACTCAGATGAAGAATAAAATAATGAAACAGAAACCACAGTAGAAAGAAATAACAGAGATGAGGTGATTAAAAGTACCCAATCAGAATATCAAATGGACGAACAAATTTCAAAATAAAGGCCTGTTTAAAGACTCTCTGGGACAGCATCAAGAGTAGCAGCATCCAAATATTTGGGGTCTGAGAGAGGAAGACATAGAAAGCAGTTGAAATCATGTAGATAAATACATGGCTGAACAGTTCCAAAACCTGAAGAAAGAAAGAAACTTAGAAACTCAGGAAGAGAAAGAGCAGAGAGTTCTAGAAAGATGAACACAGACCCATATGAAGACATATCAAAGTTAAATAGTAGGTTAATGAGAAAGAGAAATGTAGCAAGGGAAAAGAAAGTACACAAGAGAAATCTGCAAGTTTATATGTTGACTCGTTATTTGTCAGGTGGCATTGCACTGGGTCTCTGCAGAATTGGCAATTGGTTGGAGTTCTTGACTGCTCACAGGAGGTTTTGGGGCCTGATCAGCCCCATGATCACCTTGTTTGTGTTGCCAACAGATCATTCATGAAGATCTGGTTCGATCCCCTGCAATACTACCTCAAGATAAGTGACAGAAACATGGGTTTTGTAGGGGTCAGGTGGTAGGACCTGAAGTGTAGAGGCCAGGACTCTCTCCTTTCCCAAATGGGGAAATGCAGGCTCATGCAGGCTGACTGCTGAGCCTGGACTTGGGTCATGAAGGTTGCAGCTGACAGGCTGTGACAGGAGCCTTGGGGGTTTAATATGACCAAGTTTCACTTAAAGAAGCTGTGGTTAGAGCATGAGAGTCCTAGGTGCCTCTGATGGAGGCAGGGTGAATGAAGTACAACTGTCAGAATGATCCATCCCAATGGGTCCTGCCAGCCACAAACATCCTGCTGCTCAATGAGTTTGAAATTGCCTGGGCTCTTCAATCCTGCCCACCAACCTGGGAAGGCCTATCAGTTGGAAGGGATTTAACTCCAGTGTCCACTTCACTTTTATGCTGACTTTGGCATATTCTATGAATTTCCACATCCACTGTTAGGCCATTCTCCACCACCGTACAGACAATGTTGGAAGTGGCTTTGGGCTGGTTGCGTATATAACTGAAGAACTGTTGGAGAAAATGAACAGGTATCCCAAAGTGGCAAGACACGGTGCCTACTGATGTTATCACCCACATTGCTGGACACAGCATCTTCAGCTACTGAAACACATATTCCCTGTTTGCAACTGGGTCCCTGGGCCTTGCATATGTGTGTGCATGCATTGCATGTGTTTGTGTCAACCACATTTGTGTATGCCTCTGTGTGGGTGTGTTTGTGTGTGTGTGTGTGTCCAGTCTACTGCAGACACAGAGATGAAGGCCAAGGACATGAGATGGGGAGCAACTAGGAAAGGATGCACAAGGCATGTACAGACTGGGGAAGAATAGTCAATGTATCTCTGTAGCTCACAGTCCAGGAGAAGAATGAGGAAATGATGGTCATTGATAATTCAGGAAGGTGGCTCCACAAATCTGGAATTACCTCAAGAGACATAAAAAAACCTCAAAATCTCTGCTCTGTTGTTGTGTGTGTTTGTACCAGGAACTGGTGGTGTCGTTTAAGTAGTCACCCAGAGTAAGTCAAGTAGGGTAGGGCTTTTAAACCACTGTCTGTAGACCTCTTTAAGCCTGTGGGATATGAACTGCCCTGTGGAAATTGATGACATGGTAGGGTAGGACCCAGTATTTAGAAGAGAGCACGGTCCTTTGGTAAAGTGCAGAGCCTGGGAGGAGGAGGCCCAGAAAGTGGGCCTGCAACACAGGAGACACATTCCACACAAGTGAGACAGATACAAGGGAACATCCTGGGCTAGTGTTGTCTAGCATCAGCCAGGACCCTCGCAGAGTGTGTCACACATGGCACCATGTGAGAGAAATGACCTCCTAAAATATTTGCTGTAGTTAACCACTGGAGCTTGCTTATGACCAGGTGGACGGATTTTTTTTTTTTTTTTTCTTTCCTGCTTGATGACCCAAGGTGCCAGAAATCAGTTTTACTCAGTCTATGTTACTTGCCTAGCATCATGTATAAATTTGAAATATACATTATTTTCTTCCTTTGTTTGATTTAATTAATTTTATTTCATTGGAGGCTTCTTACTTTACAATTGTGTGGGGTTTATTGAAATACATTGACATGGGTCAGCCTTGAGTGTACATATGTCCAAAATCCCCTTAACCCACTCTCACCTCCATCATCAACCCATTCCTCTGGTCTTTTGCAAAGAAATAGCTTTGAGTGTCCTGCTTCATGCAATGAATTTGCACTTGTCATCTATTTGACATAGGGTAATATACAGGTTTCAAAGTAGTTCCCTAATATTGGCTCACCCTCACCTTCTCCCTATATTCCACAAAACTGTTTTTACATCCATGTCTCCTTCGCTGTCTTGCATACAGGGTCGTCAATCAGTTCAGTTCAGTCCAGTCGCTCAGTCGTGTCCAACTCTTTGCGACCCCATGAATCGCACAAGCAAGGGCTCCCTATCCATCACCAACATCCAGAGTCCAACCAAACCCATGTCCATTGAGTCGATGATGCCATCCAATCATCTCATCCTCGGCCATCCCCTTCTCCTCCTGCCCTCAACCTTTCCCAACAGTGGGGTCTTTTCCAAAGAGTCAGGTCTTCTCACCAGGAGGCCAAAGTATTGGAGTTTCAGCTTCAGCATCAGTCCAGTGAACAGCCAGGACTGATCTCCTTTAGGATTGACTCCTAAAGGAGTCCCTCTTTAGGTTGGATATCCTTGCATTCAAGGGACTCACAAGAGTCTTCTTCAACACCATAGTTCAAAAGCATCAATTCTTCTGCACTCAGCTTTCTCTATAGTCCAACTTTCACATTCATACATGACTACTGGAAAAACCATGTCCTTGAGTAGACGGACCTTTGTTTACTAAGTAATGTCTCTGCATTTTAATATGTTGTCTAGGTTGGTCATAACTTTGCTTACAAGGAGCAAGTGTCTTTTAATTCATGGCTGAGGTCAAGATCTGCAGTGATTTTTGGAGCCCCCCAAAATAAAGTAAGCCGCTGTTTCCACTGTTTCACCACATATTTGCCATGATAGTTGCCATATTAGTTTGCATGCCCACAAAAAGTGGGCAAGAGTGTTTCCTTTTCTCCACACCCTCTCCAAAAAATTCCTTTACTGCTTTTAGACATTTTGATGATGGCATTCTGACTTCTGTGAGGTGATATGTCGTTGCAGTTTTAATTTCTATTTCTCTAAAAATGTAGAATGTGTTCCACTGGAAAAGGTAACGGCAAACTACTTCAATATTCTTGCCTTGAGAGCCCCATGGAATCACTTCGACATTCTTGCATCAAGAACCCCATGAACAGTATGAAAAGGGAAGAAGATAGGACACTGAAAGATGAATTCCCTAGGCCGGTAGGTGCCCTATATGTTGCTGGAGAGCAGTGGATAAATAACTCCAGAAAAATGAAGGGATGGAGCCAAAGAAGAAACAACACCCAATTGTGGATGGGGCTGGTGATAGAAGCAAGGTTTGATGTTGCAGAGAGCAATATTGCATAGGAACCTGGAATGTTAGTTCCATGAATCAAGGCAAATTGGACCTGGTGGAACAGGAGATAGCAAGAGTGAACGTCGACATTTTAGGAATCAGTGAACTAAAATGGAATTGAATGGATGAATTTAACTCAGATAACTACCATATCCACTACTGTGGGTAGGAATCCCTTAGAAGAAATGGAGTAGCCATCACAGTCAGCAAAAGAGTCCAAAGCGCATTACTTGGATGCAATCTCAAAAACGACAGAATGATCTCTGCTCATTTCCAAGGCAAACCATTCAAAATCACAGTAATCCAAGTCTATGGCCCAACCAGTAATGCTGAAAAAGCAGAAGTAGAACACTTCTATGAAGATGCACAAGACTTTTTTTGAAGTAACACCAAAAAGAAAGAAAGAAAGAAAAGAAAAAGAAAGGAATGAAGGAAGGAAGAAAGAAAGAAAGGAAGAAAGAAAAAAAGAAAAAGGTCCTTTTCATTAGAGGGGACTGGAAGGCAAAAGTAGGAACTTAAGTTGGAGTAACAGGCCAATTTGGCCTTGGAGTACAGAATGAAGCAGGGTACATGTTAACAGAGTTTTGCCAAGAGAACACACTGGTCATAGCAAGCACCCTCTCCCAACAACAAAAGAGAAGACTCTACAAATGGACAACACCAGACGGCCAACACCAAAATCAGATTGATTATGTTCTTTGCAACCAAAGGTGGAGAAGCTCTATACAGTCAGTAAATACAAGACCAGGAGCTGGTTGTGGCTCAGATCATGAACTCCTTATTGCCAAATTCAGACTGAAATTGAAGAAATTGTCAAAAACCACTAGACCATTTATGTATGACCTAAATCAAATCCCTTATGACTATACAGTGTAAGTGAGAAATAGATTTAAGAGACTAGGTCTGATAGACAGAGTGCCTGATGAACAATGGACGGAGGCTCATGACATTGTACAGGAGACAGGGTGCAAGGCCACCCCCAAGAAAAAGATATGCAAAAATGCAAAATGGCTGTCTGAGGATGACTTATAAATAGCTGTGAAAAGAAAAGAGGCAGGAAGGAGAGATACACCCATTTGAATGCAGAAATCCAAAGAATAGCAAGGAAAGATAAGAAAGCCTTCCTGAGCGATCAATGCAAAGAAATAGAGGGAAACAATAGAATGAGAAAGGCTAGAGATATCTTCAAGAATATTAGAGATACCAAGGGGACATTTCACGGAAATACGGGCTCAATAAAGGATAGAAATTATATGGAACTAGCAGAAGCAGAAGATATTAAGAAGAAGTGGCAAAAATACACAGAGTAAATGTACAAAAGGGATCTTCATGACCCAGATAATCACGAGGATACGATCACTCGCACTCACCTAGAGCTGGCATCCTGGAATGTGAAGTCAAGTGGGCCTTAGGAAGCATCACTGTGAACCAAGCTAGTAGAAGTGATGGAGTCCAAATGAGCTCTTTCAAATCCTAAAAGATGACGCTGTGAAAGTGGTACACTCAATATGTCAGCAAATTGGGAAAACTTATCAGTGGCTACGGGACTGGAAAAGATCAGTTTTCACTCCAATCCCAAAGAAAGGTAATGCCAAAGAGTGTTCAAACTACCGCAAAATTGCACTCATCTCACACACTAGTAAATAATGCTCAGAATTCCCCAAGCTAGGTTTCAGCAATACGTGAACCATGAACTTCCAGACGTTCAACCTAGATATAGAAAAGGCAGAGGAACCAGAGATCAAATTGCCAACGTCCATTTGGATCATCAAAAATGCAAGAGAGTTTCAGAAAAAAGAAAAAAAAAAACACATCTATTTTTACTTTGTTGACAATGCCAAAGCCTTTGACGGTGTGGATCACAATAAACTGCGGAAAATTCTGAAAGAGGTGGGAATACCAGACAACCTGACCTGCCTCTGTAGAAACCTGTATGCAGGTCAGGAATCAACAGTTAGAACTGGACATAGAACAGCAGACTGGTTCCAAATAGGAAAAGCAGTACGTCAAAGTTGTATATTGTCACTCTGCTTATTTAACTTACACGCAGAGTACATCATGATAAACTCTGGGCTAGATGAACCACAAGCTGGAATCAAGATTTCCAGGAGTAGTATCAAAAACCTCAGATATGCAGATGACACCACACTTATGGCAGAAAGTGAAAGAGAAGAGTGAAAATGTTGGCTGAAAACTCAACATTCAGAAAATTAAGATGATGGCATCTGGTCGCATCACTTCATGGCATATATGGAGAAACAGTGGGCACAGGGGCTGACTTTATTTTATTGGTCTCCAAAATCACTGCAGATGGTGATTGCAGCCCTGCAATTAAAAGTTGCTTACTCCTTGGAAGGAAAGTTATGACCAACCTAGATAGCATATCAAAAAGCAGAGTCTCTACTTTGCCAACAAAGATCGATCTAGTCAAGGCTATGGTTTTTCCAGTAGTCATGTATGGAATGTGAGAGTTGGGTATAAAGAAAGCTGAGCACCTAAGAATTGATGGTTTTGGAGAAGACTCTTGAGAATCCCTTAGACTGCAAGGAGATCCAACGAGTCCTTCTTAAAAGAGATCAGTCCTGGGTGTTCATTTAGGGACTGATGTTGACGCTGAAACTCCAATACTTTGACCACCTGATGCGGATAGCTGACTCATTTGAAAAGACCCTAATGTTGGAATAGATTGAGGGCAGGAGGATAAGGGGACCACAGAGGATGAGATGGCTGGACCACAGACTGAGAGACTGAACTGGAACTGGAACTGAATAATTTAGTGATGTTGAGTGACATTAAATGATGTTGAACATCTTTTCATGTGTTTGTTAGTCATCTGTATGTTTTCTATGGAAAACATATCTATTTGAATTTCCCCCCCACTTTTTGTTTGGGTTGTTTGTTTTACTGGTATTGAATTGGATGAGTTGCTTGTCTATTTTGGAAATTAATCCTTTGCTAGTTGTTTCGGTTGTTCTTATCTTCTCACATTCTGAAGGTTGTCTTTCCACCTTACTTACAGTTTTCTTTATTGTTCAAAAACTTATGTTTAATCAGTTTAAACTTGTTTAGTTTCTTTTTTTCCCATTACTCTAGGAATTGGGTCATAGAGAATATATGTCATCTAGTGTTTGGCCTAAGTGTTCCTCTAAGAGTTTTATAGGTTTTGGTCTTACCTTACGTCTTTAATCCATTTGGAGTTTACCTTTGTGTATGGTTTTAGGAGTATTCTAACTTCATTCTTTTACATATAGATCTCCAGTTTTCCCAGCACCATTTATTGAAGAGGCCGTCTTTGCCCCATTGCATATTCTTGCCTCCTCTGTCAAAAATAAGGTGCCCATGGATCCACAGGTTTGTTTCTGGGCTTTCTATCTTGTACCATTGGACTATATTTCTGTTTTTGTGCCAGCAGCATATTGTCTTGATGACTGTAGCTTTGTAGTATAATCTGAAGTCAGGAAGGTTGATTCCTCCAGCGATATTCTTCTTTCTCAAGACTGCTTTGGCTATTTGGGATCCTTTGCATTTCCATAAAAGCTGTCAAATGTGTTTTCTAGTTCTATGAAAAATGCATTGGTAATTTGGAACAGATCATATTGAATCTGTAAATCATATTTGATTGTATTGTCATTTTAGCAATATTGATTGTTTTCCTTCCCAAGAACACGAAATATCTCACCATCTAGTCATGTCGCCTTTGATTTCTTTCTTTAAGGTTAGTTACTCAGTTGTTTCTGACCCTTTGTTACCCTTCAGACTGTAGCCCTCCAGGCTCCTCTGTCCATGGAATTCTCCAGGCAAGGATAGCATAGTGGGTTGCCATTTCCTTCTCCAGGGGATCTTCCCAACCCAGGCGTCAAGCCCAGGTCTCTCGCATTGCAGGTACATTCTTTAGAGACTGAGACACCAGGGAAGCCTTTTATTTCATTTCTTTCTTATCAGTTTCTGCATACAGTGATTTTGACTCCTTAGGTAAGTTTATTCCTAGATATTTAATTCTTTTTTACTGCAATGGTGCCTGGGATGTATGTCTTAATTTCTCTCTCTGATTTTTCATTGTTAGTATATAGAAATGCAAGTGATTTCCATGCATTAAAATTGCATGCTGCATCTTTTCCATATCGACTGATTACCTCTAGTAATCCCCTCTGATACGATCTTTAGGGTTTTCTATGTACACTTATTATGTCATCTGCAAATAGTGAGAACTATATTTCTCATTTTCTCATCAGGATTATGTTCATTTGTTTTTCATCTCTGATTGTTCCAGCTAGGGCTTTCAGAACGATGTTGAATAGTAGTGGTGAGAGTAGACACCCGTGCCTTGTTCCTGACCTTAGGGGGAATGCTTTCAATTTTTCACCACTAAGAATAATGTTTGCGGTAAGCTTCTCATATGTGGCCTATACTATGTTGAAGTAGGTTCATTCTATGCCCATCTTTTTGAAGAGTTTCAATCATAAATGGGTGCTGAGTTTTGTTAAAAGCTTTTTCTGCATCTATTGAGGTGATCTTGCGGGTTTCATCTTTCAGTTTGTTAATATAGTGTATCACATTGATTGATTTATGTGTAGTGAAGAATCCTTGCATTTCTGGAATAAACCTGATGTGATCATGGTGTATGTGTTTTTTGATGTGTTGTTGACTTTTGTTTGCTAAAATTTTGTTGAGGATTGTTGCATCTATGTTCATCAGTGATATTGGCCCGCACTGTTCTTCTTTTGTGTTGCCTTTCTCTGGTTGGTATCAGGGTGATGTTCACCTTGTAGAATGAGTTTGGAAGTGTTCCTTCCCCTGAAATATTTTGAAAGAGTCTTATAAGGATATATATTAACTCTTCTCTAAATGCTTGATAGAATTCTCCTGTGAACCCATTTTGTCCTGGACTTTCGTTTTTCTTGGGGATTCTTGATCACAGCTTCAATTTCAGTGCTTGTAACCGGGTTGATCATAATTTCTATTTCTTCCTGGTTCAATCTTGGATGTTTGAACTTTTCTAAAAGACTGTCCATTTCCTCCAGGTTATCCAATTTATGGCCATAGAGTTGTCCGTAATAGTCTCTTATAATACTTTACGTTTCTGCATTCTCTGTTTTAACCTCCCCTTTTTCATTTCCAGTTTTCTTGACTTTATTTTCTCATTTCTCTTGATGAGTCTGGATAAAGGTGTGTCAACCATGTTTATCTTTAGAAAGAACAAGCTTTCAGTTTTATTAATCCTTACTATTGTTTCTTTCACTTATGTTTCATTTGTTTCTGCTGAACTTTATGATATCTTTACTTCTACCCATTTTTCGTTGTTTTTTTTTTTTTCTTCTTCTTCTTCTTTTTCCAGCAGTTGTAGGTGTAAAGTTAGATTGTCTATCCAATGGTTTTCCTGTTTCTTGAAGTAGAATTTTATTGCTATAAACTTCGCTCTTAGATCTGCTTTTCTGTATCCCATAGATTTTGACTTGTCGTGTGTTCATTGTTATTTGTTTCTATAAGTTTTTTTTTTAAATTTCTCTTTTGATTTCTTCAGTAACCTGTTGGTTATTTAGAAACAAGTTTAATCTCCATATGTTAGTGCTTCTTAACGTTTTGTTTTTGCCTATGATATCTAGTCTCATAAGCATAGTTGTAGAAGAAGATACTTGATATTATTTTAATTTTCTTAAATTTACTGAGTCTTGATTTGTGACCCAAGATGTGATCTATCCTGAGAATGTTCCATGTGCACTTGCAAAGAAGAAATATTCTTCTGCATTTGGATGGGAGGCCCTGAAGATACAAATGAAACCCATGCCATCTTCTCTCTCCTTTAAGACTTGTGTGTTCTTATTAATTTTCTGTTTTGGTGATCTGCCTATTGTTGTGAGTGGGGTATTAACATTTCCTATTATTGCATTCCTGTCAATTTCTCCTTTATATCTGTTAGTGTTTGTGTTATGTTTTGAGGTGTTCCTATGTGAGGGGCATAGATATTTACAATTGCTTTGTCTTCCTCCTTGATTGGTTCCTTGATCATTATATAATGTCCTTCCTTATCTCTTGTAATCTTTATATTCAGGCCTATTTTTACTGATATGCGGTTTGCTCTTCCAGAATACTTTGGTTCCAATTTACAAGGAATATATATTTTTTTTTCCTCCATTCACTTTCAGTCTCCATGTGTTTTGAAGCCTGAAGTGGGTTTCTTGCCGAGAACAAGTATATGGGTCTTATTTTTGTATCCATTCAGCCAGGCTGTGTCTTTTGAGCATGTACTCTATTTATTTTTAAAGTAGTTATTGATATATATGTTCCTATTGCTATTTTCTTAATCGTTTGGGTTGATTTTGTAGATCTTTATTTCTTCTCTTGTATTTCTGGACTATATAAGTCCTTTTAACGTTTGTTGTAAAGCTGCTTTGGTGGCACTGAGTTCTCTTAAATTTTGCTTGTCTGAAAAGCTTTTTGCTTCTTCATCAATTTTGAATGAGATCCTTGCTGGGGACTAAAATCTTGGTTGTAGATTTTTCTCTTTCAATACTTTAGATATAACCTGCCTTTCCCTTCTGTCCTGCAGAGTTTCTGCTGAAAGTTCAGTGGTTATGTGTTTGGGGTTTCCCTTGTATGTTACTTGTTGCTTCTTCCTTGATGCTTTTAATTTTCCTTCTCTGTGTTTAATATGTGTTACTTTGATTACTATGTGTCTTGCCATGTTTCTCCTTGGGCTTATCCTGTATGGAACTCTTTGTGCCTCTTGGTCGTGATTGACTATTTCCTTTTCCATGTTAGGGAAATTTCCAACAATAATCCCTTGAAATATATTCTCATACACTTTCTTTCAATCTTGTTCTCTGGGACCTGTATAATTCAAATGCTGGTGAGTTTGCCATTGTCCCTGAGGCCACTGAGATTATCCCCAGTTCTTTTCATTCTTTTTATTTTATTCTGCTCTTCAGAGGTTACTTCCACAATTTTACATTCCAGCTCATTGATGCCTTCGTCTGTTTCAGATATGCTGTCGTTGATTCCTTCTAGAGTATTCTTAATTTCAATAATTGTGTTGTTTGTCACTGTATGTTTATTCTTTAATTCTTATTGGTCTTTGTTAATTGATCTTTGCATGTTCTCTATTTTGTTTACAAAGTTTCTGATCATCTTTACTATTATTTTTCTTTATTTTTTTCTTTTTCAGTTTGTTTGCCTATTTCCACTTTATTTATTTGGGCTCCTGTGTTTATACTTTGTTCCTCCATTTGTGGAGTACTTCTCTGCATTTTCTTTCTTTCCTTTTTTTAAGTAAACTTTCTGTGTCTGAGTTCTCCTTTGCCTAGGCTTCAAGTTTGAATTCTTTCTTTCATTTGGTTTCTGCCCTCCGAAGGTTGTTTTAGTGGATTCTGTGAGCTTCCTATAGGGTGAGATTTGTGTTGGAGTTTTGTTTGTTTGTTTTATTTTCCTCTTAAGGGCTAGCTTAAATGAGTTAGTAATCCTGTCTGTTGATGATTTGGTTTGCATTTTTGGTTTTGGGTTTGACTTTTTTGTTTTTTTCTTGTTGTTGTTTACAGGAGGTGTCCTGCACAGGGTGCTACCATTGGTTGCTCTCGGGTGATGCTGGGTCTTGTATTCAAGTGGTTTAGTTTATGTAAGTTCTCTCTATTTGATACTAAGTAGGGTGAATTATCTGACCATATAGGGTTTTGGAATCAGGGCTCACAATCCAATGGCTCAGAGGTTGAACTCTGGTCAGAAATAAAGATTCCACCAGTGGTTTGTTATGACATTATGTCAGATCAAACAAGTGTCCAAAGATGAGAAACCAAAGATGAATCCCAGAAAAAGGCAGTTATAAGATAAGACACATAATAATTAAATAAAATGGAATATGCACATTTACTTATGTGCCTATAAGCAAAGTCAGAACAGCTCAAAGAAATAAAGTACAGTAGATTGAATTGGTAAAACTGTAAAACAAAAGTTATGTTAAAATGTTAAGAAGAAAACTAATTAAAACCAAACTGGAAAACAAACTAAAGCAAAGTGTTGAGTGGGTATAAAGCAATGAAATAAAATTTTACATATGTTTAGAGGAATGAAAAAAAAAAAAGAAAAGCTAAGAAAAAAAATATAAAGGCGAAGGTATATAGCATTAGATGAAGAAATTTTATATACATTGAAGGTTAAATGCGTGGGGCAAAGAGCTATAGAAAAGAAAACACATGAATCAATGTGAGAAAATGTGATAGGATTTTAAAAATTAAAATTTTGATAAGAAAAAATGAAAACAGTACAAGAAGAAGAAGAAAGAAAAGAGGAAAACTCCACAGAACTGCAAAAGCCCAAGGTAGAGGCAGAGGTTTATAGTAACAATAAGAAATGTGACTAAATATATACATGTACATATTGACCCATAAGCAAAATCAAAACATTCCAACAAAAATAAAAGGAAAGAAAAAAATATATACACCGGTACAAAATTAACCACATACAGCACAGACTGGAAAACAAAGCTAAAGCAAGGGGCCAATTCAGGAACAAAGCAATTAAAATGAGCCTAACAAATACATTGAGAGGAAAGGGAAGTAAAGAATGAAATAATAGTTTTACAAAGTTAAATAGAGGCTGATAAGGAAGATTTATACACATTAAAGATTAACTGCAAGGGGGAAAGAACAGTAGGAAAAGCAAGTAAAGGACTAAATGTAGAAAATAATCCTAGGGTTAAAAATTAAAATTTAAAGAGAGAGAGAGAAAGGCAAACTCTACAAAACTACAAAGGCCAACGTAGAGGAAGAGGTATATAACAACAACAACAACAAAACAGAGTGACTGGGGGAAAAGAAACCCTCAAAAGCTTAATTAGATTCCATATTGCAAAAAAAAAAAAAAAAAGTAACAACTACAACACAGGGGATGCGGTGGGGCAGGGGGAGAAGAAAGAAAGAAATTCTGAAAGAATCTACAGAACAAGTCAAAATATAAGAAAGAGAAACGTTTCTCTTGAGTGAATGCTGTCAGAGTCCTTTCCCTCACTGGGAGTCACAGTTCACCTCCCCTCCCTAGGATGCCCTCCAACACTCTGCTGATCTCTGGATCTGCTGTGGAGGCAGCTCAGATTCCAATGTGGACCTACTCCTGTGTGTTCTTGGCTCAAATGCCCACAGCTATCAGAACCAGTATGGTTTCTTTTGTGGGAGCTATCAGTTACCTTTTATATATTCCATAGACACAGAGTCTGACTAGTTGATCATGTGGATTTAATCTGCAGCTTGTACAGCTGGTGGGAGGTTTTTGTCTATTCTTCCACAGCCTCTTCCCATGGGTTTCAATGGTGATTTTATTTCCAACTCAGCATGCGGGTTGGCCATTAGGGTTTGTTTTTGGGGCTGACCTGGAGGACTTGTGTTTGTCCCATTAGGGCTAAGTGCGGAGGTGGTGCAGCTGCTTGAGTCCCAGGGATCCTGGCAGCACCAGCTACTCAGAGGGGAGTTATCAGTTATGGCAAAAGGAAATAAAGTGCTCTAGAAAGGTATGGCAACCATTATTGATAAATATGCTCCAGTATTCTTGCCTGGAGACCACTCCCCCATCTGACAGGAAAAGCCTGACAGGGCACAGTCTACTGGGCCTAAAGGAGTGGGAAACTGCCCGAATGATCCTGAGTGCATAGACGCAAGATATGTGTTGCCCGTGGCAGCTTTGACCTAGTGAGTATTGAGAATGAAGGTGGCATAGCTGATTGGCTTGAGGACACTCTGGTGGTTCCAAGTGTTGCAGGGACACGGACTGCCTCCACCACAGGATTTATGGCCCTATCAAGCCTTTCTTTGAGCCTCTTGTAGCTGCCAATCAGACAGCCTCTTTGACCAGTCATTTTCTGGGATTCTGCCCACTCAGGCAAGTAGAGGGCTCCCTTGCCTGGGTTCCTTCTCTGTCGCTCCATGTGGTTAGGCACATAGAGGGACCTTCTGCCTGGGATACTATTCAGTAGATCTGTGCATCAGACACATAAAAGGACACCCTGGGTGGGGTCCTATCTGTAGTTTAGTGTGTCAGGCTCTTGATGTGCCAGCCTCTCTCTTGTTCAGTTGCCAATGCTGCTGTGTGGGGAGAGAGAATCTATAGTGATGCCTTCACCCCCTACACGTGACTCAGCAGTATTCGCCTTGCTTCCATGGTTGCCAGGCTTTCCTACACAAGCATTTCCCACCACAGGCTCCTCCCTTACATCCCCTCTCTTTGTCTCTCCACAGTCAATATAGGCCCTCATCCTGTGATTCCTTCACAGTCCCCAAACTCCAGGTCCCAGGCATGGGTCCAGGGGACCCATTTTGTTGTCCAGGGTGTGTATGGCTGTGGCAAGGACTGTCTGATTCTCATTCTATTTAGGCTGCCACAGTACAGCTGTTTCAGTGGCAGTTTTAAATGTTTCCTCTCTGATTCAGACAATTACCCTGATGTGGGGATTGGACCCTTGCTTCAGTTCCCCCATCCACCTTGAGCAGCTCATGTCCTACTAACACTCCTGGTTTTCCCCCTAGTTCCTTCATCCTGATAACTCTACATGATTCTATATCTTCTTGTCCTCTGGTCAGCTCCTCCTGTCCATTCTCAGCTGGTGTTCTTCATGCATATCTGTGTCTGAAGGTTTTCCTGACATATCCATGGAGAGAGATACATTCCATGTTCACCTATTACTCCAATATCTTGTTCTGTGAAACTTAAAAAGCTTTTGCTCACAAGAGAAACTATAAGGAAGGTGAAAAGGCACCCTTGTGAATAAAAGAAAACAGTAACAAATGAAGCAACGGACAAATAATTAATCTCCAAAATGAGCAAGCAGTTCATGCAGCTCAACACCAGAAAACTAAATGACCAATTTATTTTTTTTCAAATGGCCAAACTAAACAGACATTTCCCCAAAGAAGAAGTATAGATGGCTGACAAACACATGAGGAAATGCTCAACATCACTCATGAACAGAGAAATACAAATCAAAGCCACAATGTGGTGATATTTAACACTGGTCAGAATGGCTGACATCAAAAAAATCTATAATTAATAAATGCTGGGGAAGGTGTGCAGAAAAAGGGATCCTCTTATACTCGTGGTGGGACTGCAAGCTACTTTGGCCACTATGGAGAACAGTGTGGAGATTCCTTAAAACACTTGTAATAGGACTACCATATTACCCAGCAACCCCACATCTGGGCATACACACTAGGGAAAACAGATTTGAAAGAGAGATGTGTACTCCAATGGTCAGTGGAAAAATGTTTACACTATTTAGGAAGTGGAAGCACTCTAGATGTCCATCGGTTTGCAAATGGATAAGAAAGTTGTAGTAAATATACATAATGAATTGTTACTCAGCTACAAAAAAAAATAACATATTTGAGTCCGTTCTCATGAGGTGGATGAAATTGGAGCCTGTTATACAGATTGAAGTAAACCAGAAGCAGAAGTATATTAGCTTAGTATAATATTAGTATAATATTAGTATATTAGAAGTATAATATAGTATATTAGCATGTATATATGGAATTTGGAATGAGGTAAGGATGAGTCCTTATGCAAGAGAACAAAAGAGATACAGATGTTAAACAGTCTTTTGGACTATGAGGGAGAAGCTGAAGGTGGGACAATATGAGGGAACTGCAATTTAGCATGTTTATTACCATATGTCGAATAGATGACCAGGGCAAATTCATTACATGAAGCAGGGCATTCAAAGCTGGTTTACTGGGAAAGTGCAGAGGAATGGGGGTGAGGGAGGAGGTGCGATTGGGTTCAGGGGAGCTGGGACACACGTACACACCCAGGGCGGATTCGTATCAATGTATGGCAAAACAACAACAACAACATCCAAAAAACAAAACACAACAAAATTGTAAAGTAAAGTAACCTGGAATTAAAACACATTAATTAAATCAAACAAAGAAAATAATATGTATTTCTATTTCCAGTTTTTTTTTTTTTTTTTAAGAAATCTCCACACTGTTCTCCATAGCAGCTGTACTAGTTTGCACTCCCACCAACAGTGTAAGAGGGTTCCCTTTTCTCCACACTCTCTCCAGCATTTATTGCTTGTAGACTTTTGGATAGTAGCCATCCTGACTGGCGTGTAATGGTACCTCATTGTGGTTTTGATTTGTGTTTTCTCTGATAATGAGTGATGTTGAACAACTTTTCCTGTGTTTGTTAGCCATCTGTATGTCTTCTTTGGGGAAATGTCTGTTTAATTCTTTGGCCCATTTTTTGGTTGGGTCACTTATTTTTCTGGAATTGAGCTGCAGGAGTTGCTTACATATTTTTGAGATGAATCCTTTGTTGCTTTGTTTGCTATTATTTTCTCCCAATCTGAGGGCTGTCTTTTCACCTTGCTAATAGGTTCCTTTGTTGTGCAAAATCTTTTAAGTTTCATTAGGTCCCATTTGTTTATTTTTGCTTTTATTTCCAATATTCTGGCTGGTGGGTCATAGAGGATCCTTCTGTGATTTATGTCGGAGCGTGTTTTGCCTATGTTTTCCTCTAGGAGTTTTATATTTTCTGGTCTTACATTTAGATCTTTAACCCATTTTGAGTTTATTTTTCTGTATAGTGTTAGAAAGTGTTCTAGTTTCATTCTTTAACAAGTGGTTGACCAGTTTTCCCAGCACCACTTGTTAAAGAGGTTGTCTTTTTTCCATTGTATATTCTTTCCTCCTTTGTCGAAGATAAGGTGTCCATAGGTTCATGGATTTATCTTTCTATTTAGGTTTCTATTCTGTTCCATTGATCTATATTTCTGTCTTTGTGCCAGTACCATACTGTCTTGTTGACTGTGGTTTTGCAGTATAGTATGAAGTCAGGCAGGTTGATTCCTCCACTTCCATTCTTTTTTTTTTTATTATTTATTTATTTTTTTTAAATTTAATTTTATTTTTTTTTGAATCAGCCATGGATTTACATGTATTCCCAATCCCTATCCCCCCTCCCACCTCCCTCTCCACCCGATTCCTCTGGGTCTTCCCAGTGCACCAGGCCCGAGCACTTGTCTCATGCATCCCACCTGGGCTGGTGATCTGTTTCACCATAGATAGTATACATGCTGTTCTTTTGAAATATCCCACCCTCACATTCTCCCACAAAGTTCAAAAGTCTGTTCTGTATTTCTGTGTCTCTTTTTCTGTTTTGCATATAGGGCTATCGTTATTACCTTTCTAAATTCCATATATATGTGTTAGTATGCTGTAATGTTCTTTATCTTTCTGGCTTACTTCACTCTTCCACTTCCATTCTTCTTTCTCAAGATTGCTTTGGCTGTTCGAGGTTTTTGGTATTTCCATACAAACTGCCATATGACCCAGCAATCTCACTTCTAGGCATATACACCGAGGAAACCAGATCTGAAAGAGACACGTGCACCCCAATGTTCATCGCTGCACAGTTTATAATAGCCAGAACATGGAAGCAACCTAGATGCCCATCAGCAGACAGATGGATAAGGAAGCTGTGTATATCATGGAATAGTAGTATACACCATGGACTATTACTCAGTCATTAAGAAGAATTCATTGAATCAGTTCTAATCAGATGGATGAAACTGGAGCCCATTATACAGAGTGAAGTAAGCCAGAGGGATGAATACCAATATAGTATATTAACACATATATATGGAGTTTAGAAAGATGATAACAATAACCTTATATGCAAAACAGAAAAAGAGACACAGATGTACAGAACAAAATTTTTGGACTCTGTGGGAGAAGGCGAGGGTGGGATGTTTTGAGAGAACAGCATCAAAACATGTATACTGTCTAGGGTGAAACAGATCACCAGCCCAGGTTGGATGCATGAGACAAGTGCTCGGGCCTGGTGTACTGGCAAGACCCAGAGGGATTGGGTGGAGAGGGAGGTGGGAGGGGGGATCGGGATGGGGAATACATGTAAACCCATGGCTGATTCATGTCAATGTATGACATAAAACACTACAATATTGTAAAGTAATTAGCCTCCAGCTAATAAAAATTAATGAAAAAATATATATAGTTCATATTTTATACCTGAATGCTCGGCAAGTAACGTAGACCGAGTAAAACTGATTTCTGGCACCTTGAGTCATCAAGGAGGAAAGAAAAAAAAATCAGTCCATCTGTGCATAAGCAACCTCCAGAGGTTAACTACAACAAATATTTTAGGAGGGCATTTCTCTCACATGGTCCCAGCGTGTGCCAAACTCTGTGAGGAAGGGTCCTAGCTGATGGGCTGATGCTAGGCAATACTTGTCCAGGATGTTTCCCTGTATCTTTCTCACATGTGTGAAACGAGTCTCCAGTGCAGCAGGCTTACTTTCTGGGCTTCCTTCTCCGAGATTCTGCATTTTTCAAAGAACCTTGGCCTTTTCTAAATTCTGGGTCCTACCCTATCATGTCCTCCATTTCCACAGGCCAGCTCATGACCCACAAAAGGGTCCACAAGCAGTGGTTTAAAAGCCCCAACCTACTTGCAACAGTGAACTGGACATGGAACAACAGACTGGTTCCAAATAGGAAAAGGAGTACATCAAGGCTATATATTGTCACACTGCTTATCACACTTATATGCAGAGTACATCATGAGAAACGCTGGGCTGGAAGAAGCACAAGCTGGAATCAAGATTGCCGGGAGAAATATCAATAACCTCAGTTATGCAGATGAAACCACCCTTATGGCAGCGAGTGAAGAGGAACTAAAAAGCCTCTTGATGAAAGTGAAAGAGGAGAGTGAAAATTTTGGCTTAAAGCTTAACATTCAGAAAACTAAAATCATGGCGTTCCACCATCTCATGGGAAATAGATGGGGAGACTGGAAACAGCGTCAGACTTTGTTCTTTGGGGCTCGAAAGTCACTGCAGATGGTGACTGCAGCCATGAAATTAAAAGACGCTTACTGCTTGGGAGGAAAGTTATGACTAACCTAGATAACATATTAAAAAGCAGAGACATTGCTTTGCCAACAAAGGTCCGTCTGGTCAAGGCTACAGTTTTTCCAGTGGTCATGTATGGATGTGAGAGTTGGACTGTGAGGAAAGCTGAGTGCCAAAAAATTGATGCTTTTGAACTATGGTCTTGGAGAAGACTCTTGAGAGTGCCTTGGACTGCAAGGAGGTCCAGTCAGTCCATCCTAAAGGAAATCAGTCCTGGGTGTTCATTGGAAGGACTGATGTTGATGCTGAAAGTCCAATACTTTGGCCATCTGAGAGAAGAGCTGACTCATTTGATAAGACCTTGATGCTGGGAAAGATTGACGGCAGGAGGAGAAGGAGACGGCAGAGGATGAGGTGGTTGGATGACATCACTGACTCAATGAACACGGTTTGGGTGGACTCCGGCAGTTGCTGATGGACAGGGAGCCCTGCCATGATGCGGTACCTGGGATCACAAAGAGGTGATCACCCCTGAGCGGTCGAGCTGAACTGAAGTGAACTTGCTGTTAAAGTGAGTTATTTGTGAGGATTTTCAGAAGAAATGGAATGAAGAAACCCACATACAGCAGAGTGAAGCTAAATCTAATCTCAAAGCCCCACAACTCGTGATTTACAGCTGCCAATGCCTTAAGCACCTATCCCTGCTTCCAGGTAAAAACACAGGCAACAGCACACCTGCAGTTTTGACCATGTTCATTCTCTCAATGTCATTCCAGATTAGTGGACCCACTATCCTGAGTTGTTAGTAGCCTTCCTTTCCTCCTTTTTATCCTGGACAGGGGCACTGTGCCAAAGTCTCAGTTAGACTCCCCCTTCTCTGCACACCTCCTGATTCCTTCTCTGTTTGCTGCATGTCTCATTTCCTCTTGCCTTCATTTCCTTGTCTATGGTGCACCAGAGACCACCACTCTCCCATACAGAAACACACACAAACACAGGCCTCACTAGAACACTCATATACAGACACACTCATTCAAGTCATACAGACAAACAACAACAACAACAACAGCAAAAAGCAAACAGGGAACACAACTATTTCAGTAGCTGAAGGACCACTGGTTCTTATGCAATGCAGAGATTACCATGCTTCTTCCAGAAATATCCCTGCTGGCTTTTTACCCGTGAAATATAGAGGTTACACCTTGCCTGAGAGAACATTTTCACCCAGATACAGGAGATACAGAGAATTCCATACTTTCAGGCGGAAAAATATTTGTCTTGATATATGTAAGAGAATGACATATACGTCCATATTTCATGAAGAAACAATGGTGCCCAGATTTTCCCTCATATAATAGAGATAATTCCTGTTCCATATTGTTTCTCTGTGCCTTAGAGCAACCAGTAGCAAATGGTCATATATGAAATGTGGCAAATCCCGAGTTTCAGGTGAGGGAATCCCCGCCCAAATTTTCACATTGGGTGTATAGGAAATTTCACACTACCTGGAAGTAAATCAGCCTCTAGATTTCTGTAGCACAAAATACAACTCAGCGTATCTTGACGTCAAGTCAGCACCAAATTGTTCTTAGGTAAAGTGCTAAGAATTTGCTACTTCATTGAGTAAACTCGGCACCCTATTTTCCTGAGTGAGCTACATAGTTTTCAGATGTCTATGGATAAATTCATTGCACAGCCTTTCGTATCTGATGAATGATGTGAAATTGAGATCTCAGTGGGGGTGGAATTTCTTATGTGTTGTACAGAAGATCCAATGCTTCATGTGTGAAAATGTGAGCAGAGATGTTTATATGTGACCTATAGAGTATTTTCTGTCCACATAGAAAATGAGTGGCCAGAGTTCAAATGTGAAATGTAGATGATACCTATGTGGCGTGAGAAAATTGGCGCCGGCATCATACATGGAATCCAGAGTAAAAAGCAATTCAATACTTTCCATAGGATTATCTGCGTCAATTTTTCTATACATGAAACATGAAAATAACATATAGGAAAATCTGTTTCCACTGGTCTCTATGGCTATTCTTGCATATTACATATTTTCTTCAGAAAACCATCATACGGATTTTCTCATATGAAATATCCAGAATTTCAAATCACTTGCAGAAAAAATATACCCTCATATTCTCAAATGTAAGATACACATCATTCCATATTTCTTAGGACAAACGGTTCTATGATTTCCAAATATGAAACACGGAGAATTCCATACTTCACATTGGAAAATCTCTGCCTAGAAAACCCTTGCTAATGCTTTCATAGGGGACACATTGAGAATCTGAGCTTTCCCCATGACTTCATGGCAAATGGATGGGGAAGCAGTGGTAACAGTGGCAGACTATCCTTTGAGGGACTGCAAAATTCAGTGTAGTTGGTGGCTGCCGCCAGGATATTAAAAGACGCTGGCTCCTCGGCAGAGAAGTTATGAGCAACCTAGACAGAGGGTGAAAGAGCAGGGGCAATACATTTCCACGAAATGTCCATCTCGCCAAAGCTATTGTGTCCCTGGGAGTCATGCGCAGATGTGAGAGTTGACTTGAAAGGAAGGTGAGCATGGAAGAAAGTTGATGCTTTTGAACTGTCCTGTTGGAGAAGACTGTTGAGAGTCCCTGGGACAGTGAGGAGATCCAAGTGGCCCATACTAACGGAAATCAGTCCTAACGATCTTTTGGAAGGACTCAGGCTGAAGCTCAAAGTCCACTAATTTGGCCACTTGCAGTGAAAAACTGACTCATGGGAAAAGTCCCTGATGCTGGGAAACATTGAAGGCAGGAGGAAAAGGGGGCGACAGAGGGTGAGATGGTTGGACAGAATCTCTGACTCAGTGGACATGAGTGAACTCTGGAAGTTGATGGTGGACAGGGAGGCCTGGCATGTGGCAGTTCATGGGTTCTCAAAGAATTGGACAGGACTGAGTGATGGAACTGCACTGCACTGATAGAGAACCTCATATTGAATGGAGGGCAAACAAATGCCCATATTTTCAAAGCTGACATACAGGGGCTCCATATATCATGAGAGAGTGTGTACACAGGAATTCATAAAGGTAACAGAAGGAATTCACGATTTGTTTCCCGTGTATGTTGAATACCATATTGCATGCAGGAAAAGCTATGCCTAGGTTTTCCAATGACATTTTTAGGGTATTCCGTCTCGTTATGCATTTAATGTAGAAATGACGGAACCCATATTTTCAAGTGTAGACTATAAAGCATTGCATATCTCAGAAATTAAACCCAGACTCACATTTTCATAAGTGGAATACAGCGAATTCCACATTTCATGTAGGAATATCTACCCCCAGCTATTCATATGGGACACGTAGCACCTGGCTTGTCATACGGAGAAAACCCAGTGTCTAGATTGCCTATACGTAATGTAAGGATTCTGTATTTCATAGAAAACTATCTGTGGTAAGATGTCCCCATTTGAAATATAGACAATTGCATATTTCATGCATCTAGGTTGCACTCAAACGTTTATATCTGAAATATGTATACGCCATATGTCCACTTACATATTCTGTCACCTGGTTTCCATGTGAGAAATGAGCAAAAGTACCCATTTCCCTGATCACAAATTCCTTATCAGGTGAATGAAAGAGAAAATGTGCAATACCAAGAATTCCACATTGCATGTAGGAAAGTCAATTGCAGATATAAGCATGTGAGATACAGAGGAGTCCATATCTCTGCTGGAAGCATGCACATGTAGATGAGAAATATGGCACACCAAACATTCCGTATTTCATGCAAGAGAAATGTGTGCCTTGACATTTCATGTGAAATGATGACGTTGGCCAAATTGAGGGAAGATGATCTGCACCATTTCCTGAATGAATTACAGAGGTTCCATATTTCATGTGGGAAGAATCTGTGCAGGGACTGTAAAAAGGGAAATAAAAATAATGGCATCTCATATATGAAAGTGTCTGGGCACAGTGCTAGATCTCAAAAGGAATGAGAATTTCCAATTTAATGAAGGAAAACAGGTGCCATGAGTTTCCACAGGATTCCACATCTTCACATAACATTACCTGCACAGAGATGCAGATAAATGGAAATGGAATCTGTGGTGTCTATACACAATCTAGATGTATCACTGAGGTCCAAAAGAGTATGCATGTGACTCAACTCGCAGGAGATGAATGACCACGGCCTCTTCTACCGTGTTAACTCAGAAAGAGAAAGACAAATTTTAAACTAACTCATGTATATGGCTTTTAAAAAGACAGTACTGAAAATCCTACACGCAGGGTATCAAAAAAGACACAAATGTAAAAAACAGACATCTGGACTGAGCGGGATAAGGCAAGAATAGGATGATTTGAGAGAAGAACACTGAAATGTATCCATTATCATGCATATATAGACTAAATGACCAGTGCGATTTTGGTCCAGGCCTCAGGACACCCTAGGTGGTACTCTGAGACAGCCCAAGAGGGAACGAGTGGGTAGGAAGCTATTATATTTTTCTACATGAATCCCTTGGTTTGCCTCTCCTACTCTTCTTTTCCCCTTGCAGCTTATCTTTGATGTATATAAATCTTCTTCATCGACCTCTGTCTATTCTTTCTTTTCTTTTCTTTCCTCGGGTTCCTCTCCATATATTTGTCATTTTGTTTTCATTGTTTTATTTCCTAATTAGTACATTACTTTACTTGTGTTTCCATTTTGTGCTATAGTTAATTTTGCATTTTACTGGTAAATGCAATATTTAATTTACATTCTTCACTGGCTCAATCAACATTATTTGCTTTCGTTGGACTGTTTTCATTTTGGTATGGGTGTCTGTGTATATGTATATGGATATATTCCATTATTTTCATTATTATTAGCCTGATTTTACCTGCTATTTGTCTGGAATTTATCTTTGGTTTCTGATGTTTGCATATTTCCTATCATCTCAATTAATGTCATAACAAACCAGTTGTGAAATCTTCATTCCTCACCAGAGATTCAGCCCTGAGCCTTTGGAATGAGGCCACTGACTCCAAGATCCTAGACCACCAGAGAACTAAGCCAAGGGAGTATCAAATACTGATAATTCACACAAAGGAAATCTTTGAATATACCTAGCATCACCCAGCCCTCAGAAGCGTCCTGTGTTGGACATCTCATCAACAAAACAAAAGAAAAACAGAAATCCAATCATCAGCCTATAGGATTACCACCTCACTCAGCCATGGCCTTCAGAAGAAAAACAAATAAACAAAAGCTCACCACAAATCTCACCCTTTATGAACCATACAACAACGACTGGACCAACCTTAGGAGGGTAGAACCCAAAAGGAAAAAAAATAAATAAATAAATCAAACTTTAAGTTTGAAAAAAGGAGATCTCAAACACAGTATGTAAACGATAATAAAAATAATGAAAATGCAGAGAAATACTACACAAATTGAGTAAGAAACTAGAAACACAGAAGTTCACGGAAATGAAGAGGAAATAGGAAAATCACCTGCAGAAGAATTCAGAATAGCAATAGTAAGCATGACCAAAAATGTTGAAAAGAAAATTGAGAAAATGCAAGAATCAATGAACAATACTAGACACACGAAAAAATAAAAGTAAAGGGACAAACAACACAATTACTGAAATTAAAAATACTCTAAAAGGGATCCATAACAGAATATTGGAAGCAGAAGAACAAATTGTTGAGGCGGAAGAAAAATTGTTGGATATAATTGCTCAAGAGGAATATAACATAAAAGGTAGGAAAAGATTGGAGGATAATCTCAGAGATTTCAGGAACAAAATCAAATGCACTAAGAATGAAAGTATAGGGGTCCCAGAAGAAGAAGAGAAGAAAATATGATATGAGAAATTTTTGAAGAGATTATAGTTCAACATCTCACTTAAAAGGAAAAGGAAATAATCAATCAGGTCCAAGAGGCACAAAGAGTACCTTACAGAATAACTTCAGGAGACATATGGCAAGTCACATACTGACCAAGTTAACAAAGACTAAACACCTTTAGAAACTTGTATGCAGGTGAGGAAGCAAAAGTTAGAAGTGGACATGGAACAACAGACTGGTTCCAAATAAGAAAAGCAGTACGTCAAGGCTGTGTATTGTCACCCTGTTTATTTGACATATATGTAGAGTGCATTATGGGAAATGCTGGGCTGGAAGACGCACAAGCTGGAATCAAGATTTCTGGGAGAAATAACAATAACCTCAGATATGCAGATGACACCACCCTTGTGGCAGAAAGTGAAGAGGAACTAACAGGCCTCATGATGAAATTGTAAGAGGAGAGCAAAAAAGTTGGCTTAAAGCTCAACATTCAGAACACTAAGATCATGGCATCTGGTCCCATCACTTCACGGGAAATAGATGGGGAAACAGTGGCTGATTTTATTTTTGGAATCTCCGAAATCTCTGCAGATGTTGATTGCAGCCCTGAAATTAAAGACAATTAATCCTTGGAAGGAACGTTATGACCAACCAAGAGAGCATATTAAAAAGCAGAGACATTACTTTGCCAACAAAGGTCAATATGGTCAAGACTATGGTTTTTTTTCCAGTAGTCATGTATGGATGTGAGAGTTGAACTGTGAAGAAAGCCGAGCACCGAAGAATTGAGCCTTTTGGACTGCGGTGTTGGAGAAGACTTTTGAGAGTCTCTTGGACTGCAAGGAGATCCAAGCAGTCCATCCTAAAGGAGATCAGTCCTGAGCTTTCATTGAAGGACTGATGCTGAAGCTGAAACTCCAATACTGTGGCCACCTCAGGTGAAGTGTTGACTCATTGGAAAAGACCCTGATGCTGGGAGGGACCAGGGGCAGGAGGAGAAGGGGATGACAGAAGATGACATGACTGGATGGCATCACCGACTGATGGACATGAGTTTGAGTAAACTTCGGGAGTTGGTGATCGATAGGGAGCCCTGAGGTGCTATGATTCATGGGGTCACAAAGAGTTGGAGGCGACTGAGCGACTGAATTGAACTGAACTAAACTCAAACGCCAAGAAAGAATATTTCAAAAACAGCCAGGGAGAAGCAACAAGTAACTTACAAGGGAAACCCCATATGCTTAACAGCTATTCTTTCAGCAGGAACTCTGCATGCCTGAGGGGATTGGCAGAATATATTTAAAGTACCAAAAGGGGAAAAAAATCTACCACCAAGATTACTGTACACAGCAAGCATCTCATTCATAATTGATGGAGAAATCGAAAGCTGTTCAGACAAGCAAGAGTTAAGAAAAGTTACTGCCACTAAAGCAGCTTTACGACAAATGTTAAAGGGACTGATATAGTCAAGACATACAAAAGAAGGAAAATCAACTCCAAACAGTTAAGAAAATGACAGTTAGAATACATATATATTTATATATATATATATATATATTATATATATATATATATATATATCAATAATTACCTTAAACACAAAGTGATTAAACGTTCTGACCAAAAGACACAGACTGAATGGATACAAAACAAGACCCATATAAGTACTGTCTACAAGAAACACACTTCAGACTTAAAGACACATTCAGTCTAAAAGCGAGAGGATGGAGAAAGATATTCCATTCAAATGGGAAGCCAAAGAAAGCTGGAGTAGTAATCCTTACATCAGGCAAAATAGACCTGAAACTAAAGAAGATTGCAAGAGGTAAAGGAGGACACTACATCATGATCAAGGCATCAATCATAGACAAAGACATAACAATTGTAAATAATTACACACCCAACATAGTAGCACCTCAATACATGAGACAAACACTAACAGACATAAAAAGAGGAACTGGTACTAACACAATCATAGTAGCAGACTATAAAACCCCACTCAGATGAATGGGCAGATCATCTTAAGTGTGTGTCTTAAATGATACATTAGATGAGATGTATCTCATTGATACCTTCAGGACGTTTCTTCCAAACACAGAAGAATGCACCCTCTTCTCAAGTGCACATGGAGCATTCTCCAGGATAGACCACACCTTGGCCATAAGTCAAACCTCAGTAAATTTCAGAAAACTGAAATCCTATCAAGCATCTTCTCTGACCACATTACTATGAAACTGGATATCAATTACAAGAAAAACACTGTAAGGAACACAAACGTATGGAGATTAAAAAACACATGTCTAAATAAGCAACAGGTTACTGAAGACATCAAAAGGGAAGTGAAAATGTCCTTGAAACAAATGACAATGTAATAAAACATCTCATAATATATGGTATCCATCAAAAGCGTCTTTAAGAGGGACATTTATAGCAACCCAATCCTCCCTCAAGAAACAAACAAAAAGGTATTGAATAGACACCTAACTTGACACCTAAAACTACAGGGGAAAGCACAAGAACAACAACAACAAAGAGAAAATAATGATAATAAAAACTAGCTTAGTAAAAGGAAAATCATAAAGATGTGGGCAGAATAAAAGTAAAAGATATAAAAGAAACAATTGTAAAGATTAATAAAATTTGGTGTTTTGAGAAGATAAGCACACTTCACAAACCTTTAGCTAGAGTCACCAAGATGAAAACAGAGAAGAATAAAATCAGCAAATTAGAAATGAAAAAGGAGAGGTTACAACAGACAGCGCAGAAATACAAAGAATTACAAGAGACAGATATGAACAACTCCACGGCAATAAAGAGGATACCCTGGAGGGACTGGAGAGATGCTCAGCTCAGTTCAGTTCAGTCACTCAGTCGAGTCCGACTCTTTGCGATCCCATGAATCGCAGTACGCCAGGCCTCCCCGTCCATCACCAACTCCTGGAATTTACTCAGACTCATGCCCATCGAGTCAGTGATGCCACCCAGCCATCTCATCTTCTGTCATCCTCTTCTCCTCCTCTCCCCAATCGCTCCCAGTATCAGGGTCTTTTCCAGTGAGTCAACTCTTCTCATGAGGGGGCCAAAGTATTGGAGTTTCTGCTTCAGCATCAGTCCTTCCAATGAAAACTGATCTCCTTTAGGATAGACTGGTTGGATCCCTCTGCAGTCAAGGTTCTCTCCAGAGTCTTCTCAAAACACCATATTTCAAAAGCATCCATTTTGTCGCGCTCAGCTTTCTTCACAGTCCAAAGCTCACATCCATACATGGCCACTAGGGAAAGCCATAGCCTTGACCAGACCGACCTTTCTTGGCAAAATCATGTCTCTGCTTTTTAATATGCTATCTGGGTTGGTCATAACTTTCCTTCCAAGGAGCAAGCGTCTTGATTTTGTGGCTGCAATCACTATCGGCAGTGATTTTGGAGCCCCCCATAACAAAAAATGTTAGAAAAGCTGAATCTTCTGACTGAACCAGGAAGAAACAGAAATTACAAAGAAGCCAATTAGAAGGTCTAAATCATAGCTGTGATGAAAAATTTCCCAAAAGTCAAAAGCCTAGGGGCAGATAACTTCACAGGGGAGTTCTATCAATCATTTAGAGATGAAATAATGCTAATCCGTTGGAAACTCTTTCAAGGCATTGCAGAGGAAAGAACAATTCCAAACTAATTCTCCAAGGCCAACCTTACCCTGATGCCAAAATCAGACAAAGACAACAGCAATCAATATCTCTGATGAACATAGAGGACAAAACCCTCAACAAAATTTTAGCAGACAGAACTCAACAACACATCAAAAACACATACACAATGATCATGTTGGGTTTATTCCAGGGACACTAGCATTCTTCAATATATGCAGATCAATCAGTATGATAGTCCATATTTACCAAATGAAAGGTAAAAAGTGTATGATAACTGAAATAGAGGCAGAAAAATAACATTAGATTTAAATATGTAAAATATTATATTAAAATGAAAGCTTAAAAGAACTAAACAAAAAACGGGGGAAAAAAAAAGCTGAAATGACTGAATTGTCCATCGACAGGTGATGCAATAAATAAAGCATGCAATGAAATACTATTTGGCCATCAAATGTACATTGTTCTCATACATGCTATAACATGCTATAGTTCTGAAATGATTATGATAATTAAAAGAAGCCAGGAACAAAATCCTGCACACTGCATTAATCAGTACATGTGAATGAATATGTCCCAGACTAGGCAGTTCTCTAAAGACAGACAAGAGAGGAGCAGAGGCCAAGGTACAGATGAAGTGGTAAACGCCTGCCAACTGGGCAGTGTTTTTCACTGGAGTGATGAAAATATTCCAGAATGCAGCAGTGGTTATGATTATGCAAACTATGAAGAAATTACAAATCAATTCATTATACAGTTTAACTGGAAAAATGCATGGTACAGGAACGACATCTCTCTCTCTCTAATTTACTGATCTGACCTCTATGCCCAAGAATATTATCCTTCAAAAAATAGAGAAATAGGTATTCTCATAAGAACACAAAATTCGGGAATTTATTTTGAGCAGATATCTGGTTTGTTAGAAAGGTTGAAAGGAATTGTATACATAGGGTAAGATGATAATGCAGAGAAACTGTGAGTTATGAAAGACTGACATATTGAAGTTTGCCACAAAATAAGAAAATTCCAGACAGCAATTATCCTTCAATGAAAAAAATAAATTACAAAATAAATAAAGGCAAATTGAAATGAAGGATTTTTCATATTATTAGCTGGTAAATATAAATGTTTGGTCTTCTCAATCTTTCCTTTTCACAGATTAAGAATCTTCAAATTTATAGTTTGTGTCATGTATCCAAGACATCTTTTGGCTCTGCGGTAAAGAATCTGCCTGCAATACAGGAGACATAGCAGACCAGACACGAATTCCATCTTTGGGTCAGAAAGATCCCTCCTAGGAGAACATAGCAATCTACTTCAGTATTCTTGCCTGGGGAATCCCCAAGGCCAGAGGAGACTGGTGGGCTTACAGTTCATTGGGTGGCAACAAGTTGGAGACAACTGAACAACTAATCAGCAACAGAGACACATTCCTGACAGAAATTCTGAAGATACCAGAAATACATGAGAAAATTCTCAGCCTAGACAAAGTGAAAGAAAATGCCTAGACAGTAGAGCTGAATTATTTTAAAAAGTAGAAACTAGAGCTAAATTATAAAATATTTTAGGCAATAAAATGTCTCCCAACAGTGTTGCAAACAGTGTGTACCACACAAGGGAGAGGAATAAGTTTTAATACTCACTCAGTAGAAAATCGTTCTAGTCACAGAAATAAACTACTGAAACAAAATGTCCAGAAAACAAACCGTATAAAGCCTATATATCATTCCATATCTAATTAAGACTGTACAATTAAAAGGGAATTTTAAAAAATCTGCAAAACTACAATTTAAGCCCCAAAGAACATAAGTTTATTTTGCTTTTTGTTTTGTTTTACTTTTGCCATAGTTTGAAAGTAACTGACAATTAAGCTTGAATTTCACTTTAAAATATATTTTTCAAATTCAACAGAAAATGTTCCAATATAAGATTTTGTACTTTTCAAGCTTAAAATATTTGTACCCATCAGTTAATACTTTGTTTCACTGATTAAGTGGTAAATAAAATCACACTGTGTGTGTTTACCTTGACAATCATTGTGGTCTCACTGTGTATTTTGAATAAATGCCGTGAACGAGGGGTGTGTAATAGTACATTCCCTCAGGGACTGCAGGTTATGCAGGAAGTGGTCTCAAGGGCTTCCAACCCATTAATGATGCCCTGTAGAATGGAGCAGTGGTATCCATGGCAGCTTGTGATAGCAACAACTGTTTAACAGGGTCTTCTCTAAATTAACGCCCTCATAGAAGACAAATAAGTTTTAAAGATAAGTACTAAAACTGTTGTCACACATATGTGTGTATGTGTATTTATATGCATATATATACTAAAATTTTTTCCTTGTGAATAATAAATAAAATATTAAAATCTGACATAAACAACAACACACTTTTAAAACTTAAACCAAAGGTATTTGAATTTGCAGAGGGAACATAATTACTGACATTATTTTAGAATATTCGATTGCTGTGGCCAAAACTTCTGAGTATGGAACCTGTTAATAAAAACAGAACCAGGTTTTACTTGGTTTTATTCTTGAAAGAAAACTCCTTGTGGACAATGCCCCCACCCCCCGCCCCAGCATTGCCTGCACTGGTTGTGGGCCACTCCCCCCTGATCCATCTGTGGACGGCCACTGCTCCATTCTAAACTCCTTAGCTTAAAAGGGCCTAAGCAATAATGCCTTTGTGACTTCCAAAAACCGCCATTATTTTCCTTCCTTTCTTCCCTGCTACCTCCCCTTTTCTTTCCTATTCTTTCTTACTATACAACTGGAAAATTTGCTTTCCGATTAGATGTATTATGAAATACTGGCAACATTCCCCATGTTGTAAAATACATCCTTGAACTCAGCTTACACTTAAGTTTGTGCCTTACACTCCACCACCTCTGTATTTCCCCTTCCCCTCCCCCCATTAGCTGGTAAATAGTCCATGTTCTATATATCTGTGAGCCTCTATTTTCATTATATTCTCCACTTTGTGGGGTTTTAAGATTCTGCAAGTGAAACCGTACAGTATTTGTCTTTCTTATTGTACTTAGTATACACCATCCATGTTGCTGCAAATGGTATTAATTTCAATCTTTGTATGGCTGAGTAACAGTCCATAGGTCTTCCTTGGTGGTTCAGTGGGAAAGAATCTGCCTCTCAAGGAGGATATGAGAGCTCAAAACCTAGGTAATGAAGATCCCTTGGAAAAGTAAATGGCAAACAACTGGGCAACCAACTGGGCTGTTCTTGCCTGGAAAATTCCATGGACAGAGGAGGCTGAAGAAGGTAGAATCCATAGGGTCCCCAAGAGTGGGAAATGACTTAGTGACTGAACAAAAACCAGTGCTCCTTTGAATGCATACACCAAATCTTTATCCAATTATGTGTCTCTCATCTAAAAGATATTTAGTTTGATTCCACACTGGTGAATGGTGTGCTTCAGGGAACTTTGGAACACATGCGCCTTTTTGATTGAATTTATATCCAATAATGGAAGTGTTAGATCATGTGTTGTTCCTTCTTAGCTTTTTGAGAAATCGCTATACTAAAAATCACCATTGTTTCATTACTATGGGCAATCTTTCAGTAAGCAAGTTTGAGTTTTTAATTCTGTCAGTTGCTGACATCATATCTTGAGGTGTAATAAACACTACTATGAGGCAGATGCCCTAGGGGCAACTAATTTGATGCTTTTTAGCAAACGGCATTGCTGCCCTCACCCCATGACACAGCTCCCCAGCTAACTTCCCAGCACTGCACTCGCATACAGAAAAAAACATACTCTTCCTCTTCTCCCATGGGAAGTGTATCTTAGGGGCTCAGTCTGGACACAGTTCTGCCCCATCCTTTCTAGCTCACTGTACCTACTAGTCCCCTCTCCAACTGCACAGGAACCATCTCCCTCTCTCTTCACAAACTTATCCTTTCTCTGTCCTTTCTGCCTGAAGCAGAAAGCAGACACAGATAATTTCACATCATGTTGATTTTATTGAAATGTCATTATTAATGTATGCTGTTGGTAGAAGATTCAATGTCTTTCCTGTTGGTCACTTTTGAGCAGTGAGACCCCGAAGAATTCTGAGGTCTCTAACCATGTTCTGAAGTCACTGGCTATGCATTTGTCCAGCAGGAAGGGCAGGGGTCTCCAGGATCTCTGGGGCCTCTTCCAGTTTGTTCTGATTCAGCTCTTCATTCACCATGGAATGCTGGCTACAGAGTTTTGAGCCTCTGATTTTCTTAAGATTCTCTGAGGTGGGAGGTTTTTGAGAAGCTTTCTTGGTCAGCTTTGATCGAATGCGCTTATTTACCCTCACACTTACCCTGGTGACTTGGAGAAAACAAGAGAAGGAACAAAGAATGACATTGGTTTGGGGGAGAGGGTAGTTATGGTTGGAACTGATGGCTTCAGGAGAGGAAGTGTGACCAAGAGGGGGCATGTGCAAGATAAGGAAAGGGGAGAGTGTTTATGGGGCAGTGTCATTGGGCAAGTTGTGCGTGGGTGGGTTCACTCAGCTTGACACTTCTTTTGGACCTCAGTTGATAGGAGTTCTTCATTTTTTCATCCTGGATAAGGAGTCAGCTGTTTCCTAATTGTGCTGGAGACTTTTGGCTTCCCAGTCACCTTAGTCATTTAGTCTTGTGTGTGTGTGTCTGTGTGTGTTTGTGTGTGTGTTAAGAAATATGTTTTATTTAACCAGTTTTCACAGCTGATTATTTATCCTATAAATCTTTACAGATTGTACAGTTTATATATAGTTCAAACTATGGAACAAAAAAAGTAGGTCCCACAGATGGAAAACTACTGCATCAACCAATGCAAGTAAAGGCATATTTACACTCTGTAAGCTTTCCGTGAACCTGTGAGGTGGTCAGTTCTTAGAAACTTAAAAACTGTCTAACAGTAAGGCTTTGATTTTATTTCACTCTCAATATATTACATATGATTGCAAGGTCGGAAGCCTACCAGGGGACAGGCTTCTGGAATCATCCCCACCCCTGGCAGAAATGTGGATGTCTATTGACACAGGGCACTCTCAGACAGCATCCTGTACTTGGTATATTGTGTAGACATGAAAGCAGAGACCAGGAACATGAAATGTCAATATAATAAGGTAGTTTTCTTAAAAAGGAGTTTCTGCATTTAATAGTGTGAATATAGAATATTAAGTAATTAAATAAAATATGTTCTAAGTGAACCTAAAAATTATAATTTAGAAGCATAAAGATACTTTTTATTTTTGGTGTAATACATTGATCATATCTGCAAATAGAAAACCAAAACTTGATTCAAAGTAGTAGTTCTCACCCAACATAAAAAAGCACTCATGTAGTTATTTTTCAAAAGGGACAGAAAAACTAATTATAAACCTGTTAATGTTAACTGATAACTTAAGATAGCATACTGAAACTAGTCAGTGATTCACTAATACTGCAAAACAAGCTTTCCCCTAGAGAGAGTGGCTTATTCCTGTTAACTGGGCAAGAATCAAACATTTAAAAAGAGGGGACAATCAACTGATATCACAGCATGGATCCCAGGTGTATTTTCCTTCAGGGGTATGTCCAACAGTGGGTGGACAGTGCTTAAACAGTGGGTTAAACAGTGGTGTTTAACCAGAAGTACTCATCCTAAAAGTCTTCCATTTGATTTAGAACTTTTGATCGCTGAGGCTTTGGACCTCTTAGAGATAAGGGCACATCTCAGATCTTTCCATATTTCGATTTGGGGTGGGGATATCGAGGCTGACTAACACCTCTTTCTTTGCTTCCAGAAGGGAAAAAAAAAGGGAAAACAAACATTCTTTCAGACTTTGCTGGCACCCGAACCAAGAAAACACACTTTTTTTTTTCTTGACATTACTAGCTGAAGATACAAAAATTAGAGCCTCAAAGAGCAGCCCAGAGCTCACCATTATACTTTTACACTTGTGTGTGTGTTAAGCTTAAAATAATGACATTTGGACAAAGGAGTCCTGCAGTTATTTATTTTAAAGTTATAGGACTTAAAAACTCCTTGGCAATAAATAGCTTTGGTGTGTCAAGTCCTGCTTCCCAGCGGGAGCTCTGGGCAAGCCTGGCCCAGGCCATGAGGTCCGGCACAGTGCAGCCCGGTGAGGTTGGGCGGCGCGGCCATCAGAACTCGTCGATCTTCCTCTGCAGGTACTTGAGCATGGAGTCAATGCCCTGCGCTGAGCCCCAGATCTTCTTCAGCACCTCGCACTCCCGCTCGTTGGCCTGCTCCAGCTCCAACCTCATGTTGCAGCGCACAAGGGACTTGGATTTCTCCAGCACGACGGGGTTGCAAGAGGCGAGCTCCTTGATGTGGTCCATGACATCTTGGGTGAAAGTCCCAGTCCAGAACACCCTGGAGACCAGCCCTTTGCCGCATGCTTCCTGTGCCGTTAGCTTGCGCCCGCAGAGCAGCATTTCGTTGGCAGATGCTCCTCCCATAATCTTGGGGAACGTGATTGTGGAACAGCCGTCTGGACTCTGTCCGAAGGTGGTATAGGGCGTCTGGAACCACGCCTTTTCATTGGCCCAGACCAGGTCACAAAGAGGCAGGATGGATGCTCCTAGCCCAATGGCCGGGCCATTCACAGCTACGATAATAGGCTTCGTGAAGTGGATGAAGGTGTTCACGAAGCTTCTGATGGCCTCTGCCATCCTGGCACTCTCCCTCTTGCGGTCGTCTGTCAGGCACCGGATGAAGTGAACGAAGTCCAGGCCGCAGCAGAAGACACTGCCCACGGCGCTGAGAAGCACCAGCTTGCTGTCGTCGGCCCCAGCCGTGCTCAGTGCGCTCTGCAGCTCCTTCATGACCTCCGGGTTCAGCGAGTTGTTCTCGGAGGACTTGGTGGACAGCAGGATGTGGGTGAAGCCGTCCTGCTTCTGAACCATGATGTCCCGGTACCTGGAGGCGCTCTCAGTTTGCCGCATGTGCAAGCGCAGCAGCTTCTCAAAGAGCTGGTCTCGCCTGTCCTCAATGAACTTCCTCTTCCTGGCTGTCACGCCCACGACTGATGTTTGCAGGGAGGTCGTCCCATTAGCCATCAGGGCGTCCATGAACGGGGAGGTGCCTTTCCCGTTCACGGCCAGCCCCGTGGTCGTGGCCACCGATACGGGGCCAACGCCTGCTGCACTAGCGGGTGTATCCGCGGCCAGCTCCCCATCCACACCCGCACCACCACCGGGCCCAGAAGGGCCCCTACCTGGCTTCTCGGCCGCGGCCTCCGTGGCCGCTGTGTCCCCCGGCCTCTGCTCCACACCGTCCGCCTTCTCGGGGCTCTCGTCCTGAAAACCGTCCACCGCGGTGCTGCCCTTGATGGGACTCTTGGGCCCGAGGATCCTGATGTCAGACTGGGCCAGGTCCATGATCTTGCAGGTGACCAGGCCCGGCATGGGGCTCTTCCAGAACTTCTGGCTGGTGGTAACCAGCAGGCTGCTCTTGGCCTCCTGCTCCTTTCCCACCACTACGGCCTTGGGGGCAGCCTTGGAGAAGCTGCTGTTGGTGGATCTGGAGGACCGCTTCTGGCCATTGTTCGGGGAGGTCCAGTTGGCTCTGGAGAAGGTGCCCTCCTTCTGCTTCTCACTGTGGGAGCAGTTGAAGTCATGGATGCACTCCTCGCAGTTCACCAGGTGCTGCTCTGGCTCCCAGGTGGCGTCCTCCCTGCCATAGCCTTTCCACCAAACCAAAAACTCTGTCTTCCCTTCCTTGTTCTGCCTCTTATCAAGGATCCTTTCAACCTCGTACAGCTCCTCAGAGGCCATGCTGCGTGGTGCGGGGCAGGGACACCCAGGCCACCTTATTCATTTTGAAGACTTCCAGTGGTCTGCTCCAGAGCCACTGAGCATGCCTAAACATAGGGGGCCACACCCTTATGATTATGACGTCAGTCACTTTCCCAGCCAATGGCAGCCCTCCACGAGCCTTGGCATCACAAAGCCTCCTCCTGAAAACTCTGAGGGTGGATGGGGAGCAGCTCAGATGATTTGGTGGGAGAAATGAGGCATTTTTTATGATCCTAAAGAGCCCACCAATCTCACCTGCCATCCTCATCTCTCTAAGTCAACACAGATTGGTCACATGGCAAGGAGAGTGTGTCTCCTCCAAACCGAGCCTCACAGCCGGTTTTCAGCCTTTCATTCAATTCTCTCTCAGGTTACATTATTATCAACTTTTAGTTATCTTGCCTCAAATCCCTCCATGATAACTAGGCTGTGGAAATGAGAATGATTTCCCTTTCCTCCTACAACTGGTCTTAATGCACCTTGAAGACCATTCAATTCTGGGCCACTTAGGAGAAACCTTTTCCATCCCACCTCCTTTTCTAAGTCTTCATCTAGCTCTCCTCAGTTTTCTAGTCTCCAGTCTGAAACCCCAGTCCTCAAGCTGTGAGAATGCACTGAATACATCCACTTGCTCTTACTCCACTTGGCACTGTCTTGTTTCAACTCGGGGACTAATGGTCACCTCCCTAGGTGTAATAGCCAGGCTTAGGTTTTAACATGGTGATGTGGATGAGGCAGATAAATGCATGATTTGGGTTGTGCTGGATGACCCCAAGAAGGAAATGACCAAGTGTGGCTGACTAGTATTCCCAGGAAGGAAGGGGTGGAGCTTGCCCAGTGGTGTGTGAGCCTCGTGTGCAAAGGTCTTCTCAACATGCACACTCACAAATTTCTCATCCTGTTTTCCTGCCAGAACCTCCTTTGTGTTTTACCTCACAGTTGAGACCATGGTGGAATTCATTTCCATGAATAGCTATCACAAGCTTCAAGCTTCTTGGAGGGACCACTGAGTAATCATGCCTACCCATCTAGTTCCTAAGTTCTCTCTTTGAGGTTGTTGGCTCTGGAGGATAGGGGGGTGAGTTGTGTGCTTCACCACAGTCCCTGTGTTCCTAATTGACTAGAATGTTCAGCCAACCTGAGATGTACCCCTGGGAGACAGTCTTTATTGACTTTGTGGAATTTCCGTTGGTTTCCATGAAGTGCTTTCTCCCTGGTGTCCCCTGGTTTCTTACTCACATAGGACACACATGAATGTTCATAGCAGTCTTATTTCTAAGAGTCCAAATTTGAGAGACAGAGATGGTGGAGGTGCAGGTGTACAGGGAGAACATCTCTGTCCAAGGGTCCATCAGGAATACACCTTTAGACACTAGTGCTTGAAGAACCTCAGCTGAGAGGAGACAGGACTGCCTGAACAGAGGAAATAATGTATGGAACCACAAAAAATCAGTAGGATGAAGGAACTAGTGGGGAAACATGAGTGTTATAGGACTGGACGTGCCCTCAGGGGATGAGAGACCTGAAGTAGGTGTCCGATCTCCACATGGGAGCAACTGTCTGGATCAGAGGAGAAACACTTCAGGCTGAGTCAAACAGCTGATCTGTGGCAGTCTAGATGGAATGAGAATGAGACAGTCCTTTCCACAGCCATTCACACCCCAGAGCGGGACACAGGTCCTTTAGAAGGTGCAGCAGGTAGCAGATGGTTCATAGAGATTGTGGAGAAATCCCTGCCCATGGTGTGCTGTCTACCAGTTATAGACAAATTTATGGAGTGTTCAAATGAGGAGATTGTGTGGGAAAAGCTTGTGGAGGTAAGCCAGGCAGCCATGCAAGGAAGGTGACACTGCTGAGTCATGTATTGGGGTGGAGCCATCACCCTAGCCTCTCGCTCCCCACATGCCTTCATCACAACTGAAAAATAGAGAGGCTGGCTCATCAAAGACTTGAATAACTGAACTACTGTGTAAGACTGCACCCAGGGTGCTCCTTTAAGTGACTGATGCTCCAAACTACAGAATAGGACCCCAGCCTGGGTGTCCACCCTCTATTTACCTGGCACCCTCAACGACAGAGAAGGACCCCAGACAGGAGAACTCTCGAAGTGCCTGAATGCATGGAACTATGGAGAAATACTAGCCAAAGAGGCCTTCTGACTGCCAGCTATAATAGGCTCAAAGAAATATTCTGACAGGGCCATAATTCTTGCTGTGGAGGCAGTCCACATCCCTGGACAGTTGGCACTGCCAGGGTCCCCACAAGCTAAGCAGCTATGTCACCTTCACGCTCACCTGTCACTCGGGCAGAGTTGCCACAGCTAAAGGCTCTTGCGTCTTTGCTCTCAGGGTCTCTTCGGTAGTATCAGACACTTTTCTACCCTGTAGACTGTGGCAGGATTCTCTATCCGGGAGGGGGTTCTCCATGTGAGAATACTGGGACATGTTGGCCAATAGTGATCGCCATAGCCTTCTAGAGCACTGTATTACCTGCTGTCCTAATCGCCAAACCCCTGAGTGGCTGGCGCTGCCAGAACCCCTGTGACCCAAGCAGTCGCACCACTTCCACACCTGGCCCTCATAGGGGCAAACCCAAGGCCTCCAGGGCCACCTCAGGAGCAAATCCCAGTGGACAAACCACATGCAGAGATGGAAATAAAACCACAGTTGAAGCCCAGTGGCAGTGTAGCTAAGGGAGAAGACTCAGAACCTTCCAACCAGGTGTACAAACTGAGGATTAAATCCACAGTCTCAACTAGGAAGACTGTGTCTATGGAATACATAAAAAGGTCATTGACAGTTCCTACAAACAAACGAACAACAACAACCAAAGAAAAGGCACTAGTTCTGATACCTGTGGATATTGGAGGCAAGAACACACAGGAGTGGAACCAGATTAGATTATGAGCTGCCCGCACAGTAGGTCCAGAGATCAGCACAATGATGAAGGGTATCCTCGGGAGGTGAGGTGGACTGTGAATCCAAGTGAGGGAATGGACTCTGGCAGCAATGACCCAAGATAAACATGTATTGTTCTTCTCTTTTGACTTGCTCTGTAGATTCTTTTGGATATTATTCTCTTGTTCTTCCCACCCTCACCCCCACTGTTTTAGTTGTCAATTTTATTGGCACTATGAAATCAAATGAAGCTTTTGAGCACTTTTTTAAATATCCTCTGTCACATTTTCATTCCTGTTATAAACCTCTGCTTCTATGTTGGCCTGTTGCAGTTCTGTAGAATTTTCCTTTTATTGTTTCTTCAGTCTTCTTCTAATTTTAATATTTAATTTTTTAAACCACTTAATTTCTTTTTCTACACTTATTCTTTTGCTTGTTTTTCCTAGTCTGCTTTTCCCCTTGTAGTTAATCTTTTCACTTATCAAATGTCTTTATCTACCTCTGTTTCCGATTGCATATCTAGTCTTTCTTTCCATTCTCTCAACATATTTGTTAGTTCTATTTTAATAGCTTTATTCCCCAATAAGGACCTGGCTGTGGTTTTGTTTGCCAGCTTGTTCTTTAGTTAATTTTGTTTTTGTAGATCAACTTTTGGTTTCTTTGTTTGCTGGATCAGTTTAATGTATTTTATTTTTCTTGGAATGTTTGATGTTCCTTACGGGTGTATATGTGTATGTGTATATTCGGTCACACTTCTTATTTTTGTTATACACTTCTGCCTCTACGTTGGTCTTTTGCCTCTCTCTGGAGTTTTGTTTTGTTTTCTCCTTTTTATTGTCTTCTTCCATTTGTTCCCCCCTTTGAACTTTACATTTCTTTAATATTTTCAACCTTTTTAAAAATTTTTCCTACATATATTCCTTTCTTTGCCTATCCTCCTCTTCTTTTCCCCTTTCGGTTAATCCGTAATGCATATAAATCTCATACCTCTACCTCTTTTACCTTTGCATATCTATTCTTTCTCTTATTTCCTTTCCTATCAACTTATTGTTAGGTTTATTTTCATTGCTTTACTCCTCAATTGGCCTTATTCTCTAGTTTTGTTTTCCTCTTTGTCCTTAATTACTATTCTTCTGGTAGATGAAATTTTTAATTTTCTGTGTGTGACAGGTCGAACTATTTAACCCTATTCTGTTGGACTCTTGATTTTCCTTATGGCTGTATATGTATATGTGTAATTTCAGTCACACAGTTTATTGTTGCTATAAACCTCTGGCTCTACACTGTGAAGTTTGGCTGAGGATTTTTTGTTTGTTTGTCTATGGTTGGTTTGTTTGTTTTCTTCTTCACTTTTTTATCTTTCTTATAATTTTAATTTAAAAATTTTCCAACCTACTATATGTTTTCCCATTTATTCCTTTGTTTGACTATCCTACCTTTCTTTTCCCCTTGCAATTAATCTCTAACATATAGAAGTCGCCTTCAATTCCCTCTATTTAAATCTGCATATCAATACTTTCTTTCTCTTCTTTACTTTCCTATCAATATACTTGTTAGTTTTGTTTCCATTAGTTTAATCCCCCTTGGCACAATGATTTAATTTTGTTTTCAAGTGTAGGCTATAGTTTTGTTCTTAACATGTAAATATATTATGGATTTGCTTTATTTGTTGGTTCGATTACTATATTTTATTTTTACCGGACTACTTTCAGTTTGCTAATGGTTGTGTGGGTGTATATATACTCATATATACACATACATATATAGGAGTACGTATACATTTATATGGACATATATATATCATTTATGTATATATACAATTTGTAAATATATGTGTGTGTGTGTGTGTGTGGTTTCCTATGTGTGTGTTCACAGTATCTGATATCCTCGAGGGTTAGTTCTCTGGCAGTCTTGGAGAGTGGAGTGAGTGCTCAGGGCTTGATCTCTTGTCAGGAATGAAGATTCCACAAGGTTTGTTGCGGCATTAAGACCATAAGAAAAGTTCAAATACGGGACACCAAAGATAGACTCCAGCCAAATGGCAGTTACAAAATCAGACTAGTAATAATGAACATAATCCAACATGCATATATACATATATATTTACATGCATATATGTTTATATGCATTTGTATATATGTATACATATATACATATAGACACACACCCACTACCAAAGTGAAAGGAGTCCAATAAAATATAAAATGCATATATATGTATGTTTTATGTGTATATACGTGTGTGTGTGAACATATAAATAGATATATATTCAAATACATGTGTATATTGATTTATATATCTGACTTGCCTGGTGGCTCAAACAGTAAATCATCTGCCTACAATGCAGGAGACCTGGGTTTGATCCCAGGGTTGGGAAGATCCTCTGGAGAAGGAAATGGCAACCCACTCCGGGAAATGGCAACCTACTCTTGCCTGGAAAATCCCATGGACAGAGGATTATGGTAGGCTCCTACAGTCCATGGGGTCATAAAGAGTCAGACATGACTGTGCAACTTCACTCACTCACTTATATATCTAAACATATGCATAGATATGTTTATGTCTATAAGTATCTTTTGCTGTCAATAGACATCAGTATATATTTGACTGTAGGAATATACTTAGAGGTACATAATTTTACTGTATCTGATGACCTGCTATGATGTCCTTTCACTTTCATTCACCTTGGAGTATCTTCTAATTCCCTTGTGGCTTACCCTTTGAATCATTTGTTCCTTAAGAATGTCTCATTTAATTTTCCACACATTGAGAAATTTATAAAAATTTAACTTATAATTGACTTTTAGCTCCTCTTCTTGGTGGTCAGAGAACATATTTGGTTATGTCATATAACATACAAACACTCACTCACACACACACACACACACACACATACATGTCTTGAAACATGACATCTTTCTCCTTTCTCCTGTTTACCTGTCATATATCTTGTAGAGTTTCTGGATGTGCTCTTGAAAATGATATTTTACTTCCACTGTCTTCTCTCTTTGGGACTTGAGGTAAACGTCAACACCAGAGGAGACTGTCAACTGAAGAATAAAAAAAACAAAAAACAAAAAACACACACAAATCTGATAAAAATGACAAGACAGCCCCCCACACCTCCGAAGAGCAGAACATCACTGTTAATATAGAAATACTATCTGGATGGTAGAAGGCTTTCAATGAAATGTGCACTTAAACATATGGAGGCTGAAAGTACACTCTCTCCACTAATTTCAGGAAGAAAACCAGAGTCACGATCATTCACCTTACACCTTGCTTCAACATGCTTCATATTGTAATCTCAAACTAATGAAGACACTGGCAATGTCGAAGGCTCCACCATCAGTCCAAATAACTGCTCCATAATGGTTCCAAAGAGGAAAAGGAGTACATCAAGGCTGTATATAGTCACTCTGCTTAATAACTTATATGTAGAGTACATCATGAGAAATGCTGGACTGGAAGAAGCACACGCTGGAATCAAGATTGCCGGGAGAAATATCAATAACCTCAGAAATGCAGATGATACCATCCTTATGGCAGAAAGTGAAGAGGAACTGAAAGGCCTCTTGATGAAAGTGAAAGAGGAGAGTGAAAAAATTGGCTTAAAGCTCAACATTCAGAAAACTAAGATTGTGGCATCTGGTCCCATCGCCTCATGGGAAATAGATGGGGAGACAGTGGAAACAGTGTCAGACTTTATTTGTTTGGGCTCCAAAATCACTGCAGATGGTGACTGCAGTCATCAAATTAAAAGACACTTGCTTCTTGGAGGAAAAGCTATGAGAAACCTAGATATTTTATTAAAAAGAAGAGACATCAACTTACTAACAAAGGTCCTTTCAATTGTAAACCCCTATGGTTTATACAGTAGTGATATATCAGTTCAGCTCAGTTCAGTAGCTCAGTCATGTCTGACTCTTTGTGACCCCATGAAGTGCAGCATGCCAGACCTCCCTATCCACCACCAATGCCCAAAGTCCACCCAAACCCATGTCCATTGTCGGTGATACCATCCAGCGATCTCATCCTCTGTCATCCCCTTCTCCTCCTGCCCTCAATCTTACCAAGCATCAGGGTCTTTTCAAACGAGTCAGCTCTTTGTGTCAGGTGGCCAAAGTATTGGAGTCTCAGCTTCAACATCAGTCCTTCCGGTGAACACCCAGGACTTATCTCCTTTAGGATGGACTGGCTGGATCTCCTTGCAGACCAAGGGACTCTCAAGAGTCTTCCCCAACACCACAGTTCAAAAGCATCAATTTTCGGGTGCTTAGTTTTCTTTATAGTCCACTTTCATATCCATACATGACCACTGGAAAACCCATAGCCTTGACTAGACGGAACTTTGTTGGCAAACCAACGTCTCTGCTTTTCAATATGTTGTCTAGGTTACTCATAATTTTCCTTTCAGGGAGTAAGAATCTTTTAATTTCATGGCTGCAATCACCATCTGCAGTGATTTTGGAGCCCAGAAAAATAAAGTCAGCTACTGTTTTCCCCATCTGTTTGCCATAAAGTGATGGGACTGGATGCCATGATCTTAATTTTCTGAATGTTGAGCTTTAACCCAACTTTTTCACTCTCCTCTTTCACTTTCATCAAGAGGCTCTTTACTTTCTGCCATAAGGGTGATGTCATCTGCATATCTGAGGTTATTGTTATTTCTCCTGACGATCTTGATTCCAGCTTGTCTTTCCTCCAGCCCAGCATTTGTCATGATGTACTCTGTATATAAGTTAAAAAAACACAGCTGTGATGGCGCAGAAGCATGGCCAAGAGGATCTACCCCACGTGTAAAGTCAGGGGTGGTGGCTGAGAGGATCTACTCCATGTTCAAGATAAGAAGCAGTGGCTGTAATTTGCTGGAACAGCCATGAAGAGCTGCCCCATTTCCAATGGAAGAGAAACCCAAGTAAGCCAGTAGGCACTGAAAGAGGGCATCAGAGGGCAGACAGACTAAAACCATGTTCAAGATAAGAAGCAGTGGCTGTGATTTGCTGGAACAGCCATGAAGAGCTGCCCCATGTCCAATGGAAGAGAAACCCAAGTAAGCCAGTAGGCACTGAAAGAGGGCATCAGAGGGCAGACAGACTAAAACCACAATCACAATAATATTTAGATATGAGAATTAGAACATAAAGAATGCTGAGAGCTAAAGAATTGATGCCTTTGAATTATGATGCTGGAGAAGACTCTTAGGGGTCCCTTGGACTGCAAGGTGATCAAGCCAATCAATCCTCAAGGACCCCAACCCTGAATATTCTTTTGCAGCACTAATGCTGTAGATGAAACTCCAGTATTTTTCCAGCCTGATGCAAAGAGCCAGCTCTTTGGATAACATTGTGATGCTGGGAAAGGTTGAGGATGAGAGAAAAGGGGGTGACAAATGATGAGATTGTTAGATGGCATCACCAGTTCAATTGACATGAGTTTGAGCAAACTCTGGCAGACAGTGAAAGAGAGGGAGTCCTGTCATGCTTCAGTCCAGGGAGTAGCAAAGAGTTGGGCGACAACAATAATCAAAGTCTCTAGAGCTACTTCTTAAATTCACTCTAAGATAGATTTATTAAAAGAAATAACAAAAACAACAAAAGATTATGATGGTATACTAGAAGATGAGACAATGGATTTTTTTAAAAAATATGTCAGCTATAGGCTGCCAAAGAGATGAAGCTTAGATTTGAATAGATTTTCAGAATTAGGGTATAAGGAAAATTTTATGTTGGAGTTCCTTGCTGCTCATGGGAGGGTTTGGGGCCCTGTCAGCCCAAGGCCAACCTCCTCCTGTTGCCAACAGATCATTGGTGAAGTCCTGTGGGGCAATCCCTTGCAGTAATGTTCCTGGGAGGAAGGACCTGCCATGAGAAGTAGCTGACAGAAACATAGGTTGTGAGGGGATCAGGAAGTGTACCCTGGAGCACAATCGTTTAGAGTGAGGATACTCTCCTTTCCTAAATGGGGAAGCTAACCCTCATGTAGGCTAGTTGTGAAGCATGGATTCAGGTATGCAGGTAGAAGGTGACAGGCTGAGACTAGAGGCTTTGGGATGTACTGTGTCCAATTCTCACTGATAGAGCTGTGGTTACAGGATGAGAATCCTAGATGACTCCAATGGAGGCAGGGAGAACTAAGAACTTTGCGAGATTCATCTTTCCCTGGGTCCTGCCACTCCTAGGACTCCTGTTGTTTGAGATTGCCTTGGCCCTTCACTTCTGCCCATCGTCTTGGGAAGGCCTACCTGTTGGAAGGAGTTTCTTCCTGTTGTCCCATTGCACTTTGGGGCTGAATTTTCGGGTCTTTGAATTTCAACATCCACCATTTGACCTTTCACAACCACCACACAGACAAAGCTGGAAACAGTTTAAGGCTTCCTGAGGATAACAGTGAAGAGTTGGGGAGAGGAAATGGACAGGGATTCCAAACTGGCAGGACAAGTTGCCTACTGATGTCATCTCCCCCATGGATTAGCATAGGCATCTTCAGCTACTGAATTACCTGTGTTCACTCTCTGTGTTTGTGTCCCTGTGTCTTGCACCTCTCTATTTCCATGTGTGGTCATATATCACCAGTTGTATGTTTTTCTCTGTGTGTGTTCAATCCATTGTAGATGCAGAGATGAAGCCAACAGGATATGAGACATGGAGCAACATGAAGAGGGGGCACAAGGCATTTACAGACTTGGAAACACTGGTCAATGTATCTCTGAAGCGCTCACATTCAGGACAGGAATGAGGAAAGGATGGGCAGTGATAACTCGTGACAGTTGGTCCACAAATCTGGAATGACATGAAGAGACAAACAAGCTCACAATTTCTGTTGTGTTCGTGAGTGTTCATCCTGCGAAGCAGCTATGAAGGTTTGAGGAGTCACCCAGAGTAAACCACATAGTGTGGGACTTTGAAACTACTCTTGGAGGACCACAAAGAGCCTATTCTCGGCTGAAACACATTCTTTCAGAGGTGGAAGATCCATCCATTTAGAACACAAAAGTACCATCATTTGGGGAATCCATGTTTTCTGGGTCAATGTTGTGGCCCTCATGTGGTGCTTGTGGAATTTGTTTTATCTGGGCTATTACAAAAGGAGTTTACAGGTCTGGCAGTTTGTGTACAAAAGGTATTTATTCGATTATGGGTATTGGCTACAGTCCTGCAAATCTGTCCCTGATATAATGGGTAATGTCTTTGCTGTTCTAATTAGCATGTGCTGATACTTGGGCTTTCATTGCAGTGCTTCTAATCAGATTTGTCTTTAGCTCCAGGTACTCCTCAGAGTAAAGGGTTGTTTTTTACACAGGTCTTCTCCAAAATGCTGAATGAATTTGGGGTTGAGGATGGGAATTCCAAGTGCTTATGTGAGCTGTAGCTCAGAGTGTCCCATTTATTGACCAAAAACCCCACCCTCAGGTTCATCTTCAATTTGGGTTTATCTATTGTTCTTCTCGATGTTGCCTTTCCACAAAGTCCAGTGAGTCTCCTTTGTAAAAAGCTGTGCCCCAATATCCTATACTTTGTTTCTGTTTTCATCATTCGACTTCTCTTGTAAATTAGTTTATATATCTTTCTCCTCCAGCAATCATTCTGATATTACTGACCATTCTGCAATATTATGGTGAATAGTCATTTTATCAATGTATTTATCTTACTAGGAGGATAATGAATTTACAAATTTGTGATGGTTTTTGCCATACATCAAGAAGAATCAGCCCTAGATATACATGTGTCACCCCTATCCTGAAACCCACCTCACACTTATTTCTCCACTCTCTCCATGTTGTCCCCAAACTTGACTTTGGTTGTCCTGCTTCATGTATCAATCTCACACCTCTCATTTATTTTACATATGTATATGTATCTCTCATTTATTTTACATATGTAAATCTATATGTTTCAGTGCTTTTTTCCCAACACATACCACTGTCACCTTCTCCCACTGAGTCCAGAAGTGTGTTTTCTATGTCTGTCTCTTATTTGCTCCCCTGCATGTAGGGCATATATATGTGTTAATATTCAGTATTTTTCTATTGCTTTCTCTTTCTGACTTTTCTCTGTATTAGAATCTCAAAGCTCATCCACCTCATTGGAGCTGACTCAAATGTGTTCCTTTTTATAGCTGAATATACGACAGCGTCCTTTTCCATTCATCTACCAATAGACATCTAGGTTAAGTCCATGTAACAGCTATTGTAAATGGTATTACAGTAAAAAATGTTATATGTACTTTTCAATATGTGCTTAAAGGAAGTTTAAACGATCACAGACTTTTCCAGGAACTGACTTGAAAAATTAAAAGTCTTTAGTGTTTTGCAGAGGATAGATTTCTGTGTTTGTCTGTGTCTATTTTCAAAGGAACCCCCTGATTTTGAGAAAATTATGATAGAACATCAACCTTTACATTAAATAGAGAAGATAAGAAGCTACTTCACATGAAGAACAATGATCAGCATAATTCTCATGAACAGAAAATTAACGAAGAGTGGTCTGCATGTGAGAAGTATAGAGGGGTGACACCAGTAAGCCTGAAATAATACAGAAAGGTAAATAAACAGCAAGAATTCTGTGTGCTTCTGTATTGTTTGGGCAGAAACTCAGGATCAATCTTTCAGCTCCCTATATGCTTCTCAGTTTACTGGGTGCCAATTACCATCCATGTAGTGTAATAGAAGTGATTAGATCCTCCTTTGGGATTGTGTCAGAGGACACAGTTCATTTTGTGGGGTGAGTGCTGGAGAGGAAGTAGAAATAAGACAAGTGTTCAGTATTTGTTGACCTACCAATTTACAAGGGAATACAGTAGTTCACCAAAAGGGCCTGTTGAACAAGAGCCATAAAGTGAAATAATGGATCTCAGTTTTGTTGGATGGTGGTACTCCAAGTGTCCTCTCTGTTGTAAGTCGGCATGAGTTTAATTGTGTAGAACAAGGAAAAATCAATAACATTCAATTAAGTATGAATCAGATAGCCTCATTTTGTAAAAGAGTGCATGGTCTTTCTCTGAGACAATCATTTACCCAGCGCTTAGGGTTCCATGAGTCATCCCAGAAAAACTTGCTACAAGGTATATGGACAGACTATGGCCTAGGGAGAGAGAGAAGGGTGGGAATCCTTAAGTACATTAATTCCTGTCAAAAAGAACAGGTGTAAATATGAATTGCCAGAGAATAGGTAAGCAAACAGAAACAGATCCCATTATATATGTTTGTACTCATGTGAACTTCCTTCATTTTTCCATGAACTCAGTTTAGGTACAAGATGTGCAATAGCAGAAGTGAGTGGAATGGCAATGTAAAACAGACAAGGGCCAGGCTACCCAGATATGTGCTCTGTGTCCCATGATGGCTCAATGGCTAATATCCCTATTTCCAGAAAAGCTTACACTCTTTTCTCAAGACCCTCTAGTAGATCAAGGTCCAGAAATGTCAATATTTTTCTCCTGAACCCTCTGTAGACAGTGACTCTTCCTTGTTGAGTGGCTCAGCACAGACTGCTTTCAGTCACAATGACACTGGTATTTCTTCTTGCCATCTATCAGTACTCTGTGATCCAGTGACCAATGGGAACACCTGGAGCATATAGAGCTCACTCAGGAACTGCTGAGCACTTAGAGTAGCCCTTGTGATTCTGTTTCCCAGAATCACATCCACCTCTGGACCTGACAAAGTATAGACTGCCACAAATGGAGTATGGGGAGTTCATTTGTCCCACTGCATTCTCTTTTTGCAGATACAATGACTCCAACATGTGCATGCATGCCTGGGGTGATGTTTCTGTCCTACATGGAGTTCTCATTCTATGTCTTTTGGGAGAAGCTAGCAGGATCTCTTTCCAGGATGAACAGGTAAAAAAAAATCAAAGTTAAAGTGTTTATGGTTGTCCTCTTCAAGGTGCATTGGATTAGATCTCCTTCTCAGTGCCAGCTTCTGAACTTGAATGCATTAACCCTAGCTTTGTTCTGTCTACAGAGATGGTCTAAAACTCTAGAAGACAAGACATGGTCTTCCCTGGGTACTGTCCCAACAATCATCTAAGAAACACTGAAAAATGTCTTCTCAGTTTCTTAATCTGTAAGGCCAAACTCACTTATTAAGAAAATAGTAAAAATAAAAATAAAATTTACCATGCATATATCAGTGTATCAGTGTTTGTCAGAAGACTGAAAGTGTTTCCCCTGAAGAAAAATTACTTTAAAAGAGGTTACAACAGAATCATCAATGACCTCCTGTGACAATCAATGGTGGAATAAATATGTGCACAGTCATGTAGGAAGGGAGTAGAAGCAATCAGGTTGGGACTTGAACCTCAAGAAAAGGACACAGAAGAGAAAAAGAATATCGTGTGTTCAGAGATCCTTCAGGGTGAACAGATTCAGACTCTATAATGGCACCCTATCCATTGGATCCCACACCAGGAAAATGAGTCCACTCAGATGGGATGAAAGCCAGTGTAGATTCCAACTCCACTAGTGAAGAGCATGTCTTGCTTTGTTTAGTTCTGAAACAAAGCAGTGGAGTTAGACTGAATCTACCCTAAACTCTGGCCATATGGAAATCTGGGTGCTGTGATTCCTACAGAAAATATGATTGCTCTGTATTCCATGTTTGAAAATGTGGACACAGATGCTTGCATATGATATTCTTTCCACTTTACATTTGAAAACCTGGTAAATGATTTTCCCATATGTAATATAGAATTCTCAGTATTTAACATTTGAAACTCTAGACATACATTACCCTACAAGAAATATGGATCTCTCTATATTTCACCATGAAAATCTGAGTACATTTTTATCTCTTGAAATATCATTTCCACTGTATTCATGTATTAAAATCTCAATGACTATTGTCTGACACGAAATATGGAATACTTTTCTTTTCCATAAGATAATCTGAAGAGAGTTGTTCACCCATTAAGTATGAAATCTCTATATTTTTTACTATAAAAATTTGGTTGCTGATTTAATTACATGGAATATAGAATTTTTTTTTTGAAGTATAGAATTTTCTAAGTGCCATATATTGAATTCTGGGTCTATATATTCTGGTAGGAAAATTAGAATTCTACATTTTACATATGAATGTATGGCCTTAAATTTAATGTATGATCTATGGAATTCACATATATCATATATAAAATCCCTGGCACAGATTTTCCTATAAAAATTTTGTAATTATTTGTAATTCACAAATGAAAATCCCAGTTCTGATACTACTATGGAAATACAGAATTCTCTAGATTTTACATGGGAACATCTGGGCCCTGATTTCCTGAAATGAAATATGGAACTGTCTATACTTGCAAATGAAAATCATTCTTTCCTTCTGCAACATGATATTCTCTTTATGAACTTTGGATACAGATTTTACTTAATATGCTATGATAGCTTCAATATGCATTCATTACACTGTGATGAAAAATATTTTGAAATGAAGTATGGAATAGTGTTTACTTCATATTTGAAATCAGGGGATAGATTTTTTCTTACAGAAAATATGAACCCTCAATATTCCAAATATGAGTTTGGGCACACTAGGGAATTTTCTTTGTTTCATTCTTAACATTATGAACATAGGAATATCTGATGCCACATATTCCTGCATGAAAGATGGATGTATTGATTTTATATAGGAAAATATATGTGCAGATTTTAGGTCATGAAATATGTAATACTCTTTAATTCACATGTGAAAGTATGGACACAGACCTTATGGCATGAAATATGAAACTTTTTTTTTTAATTAGTTGGAGGCTAATTACTTCACAACATTTCAGCGGGTTTTGTCATACATTGATATGAATCAGCCACAGATTTACACGTATTCCCCATCCCGATCCCCCCTCCCACCTCCCTCTCCACCCGATTCCTCTGGGTCTTCCCAGTGCACCAGGCCCGAGCACTTGTCTCATGCATCCCACCTGGGCTGGTGATCTGTTTCACTGTAGATAGTATATATGCTGTTTTTTTCTTTTATTTTTTTATTTTTTTTATTATTTATTTATTTATTTTTTACATTTCAGTGGGTTTTGTCATACATTGATATGAATCAGCCATAGATTTTTTGAAACATCCTACCCTCACCTTCTCCCACAGAGTTCAAAAGTCTGTTCTGTATTTCTGTGTCTCTTTTTCTGTTTTGCATATAGGGTTATCATTACCATCTTTCTAAATTCCATATATATGTGTTAGTATGCTGTAATGTTCTTTATCTTTCTGGCTTACTTCACTCTGTATAATGGGCTCCAGTTTCATCCATCTCATTAGAACTGATTCAAATGAATTCTTTTTAATGGCTGAGTAATATTCCATGGTGTATATGTACCACAGCTTCCTTATCCATTCATCTGCTGATGGGCATCTAGGTTGCTTCCATGTCCTGGCTATTATAAACAGTGCTGCAATGAACATTGGGGTGCACGTGTCTCTTTCAGATCTGGTTTCCTCAGTGTGTGTATGCCCAGAAGTGGGATTGCTGGGTCATATGGCAGTTCTATTTCCAGTTTTTTTTAAGAAATCTCCACACTGTTCTCCATAGTGGCTGTACTAGTTTGCATTCCCACCAACAGTGTAAGAGGGTTCCCTTTTCTCCACACCCTCTCCAGCATTTATTGCTTGTAGACTTTTGGATAGCAGCCATCCTGACTGGCGTGTAATGGTACCTCATTGTGGTTTTGATTTGCATTTCTGTAATAATGAGTGATGTTGAGCATCTTTTCACGTGTTTGTTAGCCATCTGTATGTCTTCTTTGGAGAAATGTCTGAAATATGAAACTTTTATGTTTCACTTTGGAAAATCTGGATTCAGATATTCTAGCATGAGACATAAATATTTATTTATTTCATGTTTCAAAATATGGTTATATATTTTCTAATAGGAGCATGGAGATTTTTATAACTGTCACTTGAAAATCTTTGTCCGTTTTTCATCATGAAATATGGAATCCTCTATATGTAACATTTGAGAAAACTTACGTCAATTTTCCTACAAGAACGAATGGACTTTTCTATTTCATACAACATTATGTCTTGATGTGGAATGAAATTCTCCATATTTCACACAAGAAAATTTGAATGGATGTTTTCAACATGAAATATAGAATCCTGTATCTTTCATATTTGGGGATAGATTTTCTTAAGTGAAATGCAAAATCTCGATATTGCACATATAAAAAATTGTGGATAGATTTTCTCATATAATGGCTTCCTGCATAGCTCAGTTGGTAAAGCATCTGCCTGCAATTGTCGAGATCTGGGTTCAATTCTTGGTTAGGGAAGAATTGGCTTTTCCCTTGGTTTTGCCCCTGGAGAAAGAAATGGCAACCCACTCCAGTATTCTTGCCTAGAGAATTCCATGGAGAGAAGAGCCTGGAAGGCCAGAGTTCATAGGATCATCAGAGTTGCACACGATTTAGCACTATCTTTCTTTCTTTTTCACACATGAAATATAAACTTCCTATGACTCAGAAATTATACTCTGGATATAAATAAAATTGGATCTGAATTAAACTTAAAAGCATTTTTGTAACATTTTTTAATGAAGTATCATTGTTTTACAGAATTATGATTTTTCTGTCAAGCCTCAGCATGAAACATCCATAGATATACATCTATATCCTCCTTTTCGAACCTCCCTCCCATCTACTACCCCATCCCATCCCTCTAGATTGATACAGAGACCCTGTTTGACTTTCCTGAGCCATACAGCAAATTACCATTGGCTATCTATTTTTACATATGGTAACACAAGTTTCCACGATACCCATGTTTCCATACATCTCACCCTCTTCTCCCTTCTGCCCATGTTCATAAGTCTATTTTCTATGTCTGCCCCTCCAATGTTTCCCTGTAAATACAGTTTTAAATTAATTCATTCATTTATTTTACCTTACAGCATTGTATTGGCTTTGCCATACATTGAGTTGAATCTGCCATGGGTGTATATGTGTTCCCCATCCTGAACACATCCTGAACACCCCTTGCACCTCCCTCCACATCCCATCCCTCTGGGTCAGCCCAGTGTACCAGCCCCGTGCATCCTGTATTCTGCATCAAAACTGGACTGACGATTCGTTTCACATATAATAATTTACACGTTTCAATGCCATTCTCTCATATAATCCCGCCCTAGGCCTTTCCCACAAAGTTCAAAAGACTGTTCAATACATCCTTGTCTCTCTTGCTGCCTCACATACAGGGTTATCGTTACCATCTTTCTAAATTCCACATATATGTGTTTTGTATACTGTATTGGTGTTTTTCTTTCTGGCTTACTTCACTCTGCATAATAGGCTCCAGTTTCATCTGCCTCATGAGAACTGATTCAAATGTATTATTTTTAATGACTGAGCAATATTCCACTGTGTATATGCACCACAGCTTTCTTATCCATTCATCTGCTGATAGACATCTAGGTAGTTTGCATGTCCTGGCTATTATAAACAGTGCTGTGATGAACATTGGGGTACACGTGTCTCTTTCAATTCTGATTTCTTCAGTGTGTATACCCAACAGTGGGACTGCTGGATCATATGGCAGTTCTATTTCCAGTTTTTTAAGGAATCTCCACACTGTTCTCCTTAGTGGCTGTATTAGTTTGCATTCCCACCAACAGTGTAAGAGGGTTCCCTTTTCTCCACACCCTCTCCAGCATTTATTGCTTGTTGACTTTTGGATAGCAGCCATTCTGACTGGCGTGTAATAGTACGTCATTGTGGTTTTGATTTGCATTTCTCTGATAATGAGTGAGGTTGAGCATCTTTTCATGTGTTTGTTAGCCATCTGTATGTCTTCTCTGGACAAATGTCTGCTTAGTTCTTTGGCTCACTTTTTGATTGGGTCTTTTATGTTTCTAAAATTGAGCTGGAGGTGTTGCTTGTATATTTTTGAGATCAATTCTTTGTTGATTCATTTGCTATTATTTTCTCCCAGTCTGAGGGCTGTCTTTCACCTTACTTATAGTTTCCTTTGTTGTGCAAAAGCTTTTAATTTTAATTAGGACCCATTTGTTTAATTTTGCCTTTATTTCCAATATTCTGGGAGGTGGGTCATAGAGGATCCTGCTGTGGTTTTTGACGGAGAGTGCTTTGCCTATGTTTTCCTCTAGGAGGTTTATAGTTTCTGGTCTTACATTTAGATCTTTAATCCGTTTTGAGTTTATTTACGTGTATGGTGTTAGAAAGTGTTCTAGTTTCATTCTTTAACAAGTGGTTGACCAGTTTTCCCAGCACCACTTGTTAAAGAGGTTGTCTTTTCTCCATTGTATATTCTTTCCTCCTTTGTCAAAGATAAGGTGTCCGTAGGTGTGTGGATTTATCTCTGGGCTTTCTATTTTGTTCCATTGATCTATATTTCTGTCTTTGTGCCAGTACCACACTGTCTTGATGACTGTGGCTTTGTAGTAGAGTCTGAAGTCAGGCAGGTTGATTCCTCCAGTTCCATTCTTCTTTCTCAAGATTGCTTTGGCTATTCGAGGTGTTTTGTATTTCCATACGAATTGTGAAATTATTTGTTCTAGTTCTGTGAAAAATACCATTGGTAGCTTGATAGGGAGTGCATGGAATCTATTGATTGCTCTGGATAGTATTCTCATTTTCACTATATTGATTGTTTCAATCCATGAACACGGTATATGTATCCATCTATTTGTGTCCTCTTTGATTTCTTTCATCACTGTTTTATAGTTTTCTATATACAAGTCTTTTGTTTCTTTAGGTAGATTAATTCCTAAGTATTTTATTCTTTTCGTTGCGATGGTGAAAGGAATTGTTTCCTTAATGTCTCTTTCTCTTTCTGTTTTCTCATTTTTAATGTATAGAAATGCAAGGGATTTCTGTGAGTTAATTTTGTATCCTGCAAGTTTACTACATTCATTGAGTAGCTCTAGTAATTTTCTGGTGGAGTGTTTAGGGTTTTCTATTTAGAGGATCATGTCAACTGGAAACAGTGAGATTTTCACTACTTTTCCAATCTGGATTCCTTTTACTTCTTTTTCTGCTCTGATTGCTCTGGCCAAAACTCCCAAAACTACATAGAATAGTAGCTGTAGAGTGGACACCCGTGTCTTGTTCCTAACTTTAGGGGAAATGCTTTCACATTTTCACCATTGAGGATAATATTTGCCAAGGGTTTTTCGTATATACCTTTTATTTTTATTTATTTATTTATTTATTTATTTATTTTTGCTGATAAAGCAAGAGATTTTATTGGGAAAGGGCACCTGGGTGGAGAGCAGGAGGGTGAGGGAACCCAGGAGAACTGCTCTGCTGCGTGGCTCTCAGTCTTGGGTTTTATGATGATGGGATTAGTTTCTGGGTGGTCTTTGGCCAATCATTTTAATTCAGAGTCTTTCCTGGTGGCGTATGCATCACTCAGCCAAGATGGATGCTAGCGAGAGGGATTCTGGGAAGTGGACCGACACGCGGTGTCTCCTTTCGACCTTTCCCGAAATCTTCCAGGTGGTGGTGGCTTATTAGTTCCATATTCCTTATCAGGATCTCCTGTCATAAAACAACTCATGCAAATGGTTACTACAGTGCCTGGCCAGGGTGGCCGGTTTCAATCAGTGTGCTTCCCCTAACAACTCCTCCCTGAGAGACTTCATACTCAAGATACTTCTAGGGAATTGGGGCAGGAGTCTCTTTCTTCTGTAACTTGTTCCTGCTGTGCATAGACATAGGCCTGCCTAGCAGAGCAGAAGTCTCTCTCTCCCTCATCTAAGTTGGGGTGTTTCACATCTGAAACCACCTTTCACTCTTGTAATGACAGCAATTTAGTCTGAAACTGTTGGCGCCTCTCAGGGAGGAAATAGACAGGGGCCAAACAGGAGACCTAACGGGATGGTCATCACTGGTCCCCAGAAACAAGTGACAACATTTGTGGTGAGGGCTGCAGGGTTTGTGATTTTTTTTTTTTTTTTTTTGATTGGCTCGTGGTGAAGCAACAGAACTGTGCTCCAGGAATCTTGTGTTTAGTCTGAAGTTACCATCCTCCACCTGGGTGGGGGCTCCAGTTCTATAGAAGAACTCAAAAGACATTGTTATGCATATTTCTTTGAGTAGGAACTAGGACCCTGTCTCAAGGCTGTACCACCATTTGATTGTTTCTCCCCTGTTTCTGTATTCCCTCCCTTCCCTGATTAGCAATCGTTTGAACCCACCCTTTGGAACTCAGGGAAGGTAAAGGAGGCTGAATGAAGCCTATATCCTACAGATAAGAAATGGGGAACACACAGCAGATCTGTACTCCCGAGTCACCACCCCACAGAGTCCTGCTCAGTTTTAGTTTAGGGAATAGGGCAACTATGACTGTGATAACTTCCTGTCAAAATGGGGCATAGGACTGCCTCAGCTTGGAGAAGAGACTGAATTGGAAGTATTCCTAAGTTCCAAGTCCTAGATCTGAGACTTGTATGATTAAAATCTCAATCCCTTGGTCTCCATTTTGTTGTAACAGAGCCAATTAGTAGTAGCTGGAGGAGGGATAACTGGAATTTTAATAGGCAAAATAAATCTTTCTTTTTAGAAGAATAGGCCTGAAACCCAGTCTGGACTTGGCACTTCAGGGAGACTTTTAGCCAGGTGGACAGTTGCCTAGTTTTGTTTTGTTTTGTTTTGTTTTGTTTTGTTTTTTTATAAAAAGTAAGGTTGCAGTTACTAGCTTCCAGCAGACATTGTTTTGAGAATGGTGGCATCTTAGCCTGACACAACTCAGAAAACTCAAGTGTTTAGCAATACAACGTCTAATCTGAAATTTCACCCATGGTAACACCTGGTTATTTCCCAGGATTTCTGAACCATAGCTGAGTACTCTATTTTGCATTTAATTGTAAATTTTTCCTTAATAGACAAACCAGATGTCACCATTAATGACGTCAGTGTTTCTCTAGGTATGAGAAGATGCAAGAATTGGGACTCATAAAATCTCCTGAAAAGATCTAACTGTCTGAAGGCCTGTTCTGCCAGTTTTTCTCAGTGCACCGACTGCCTCATTCCTGATTTTCACCCTGAACTCCTTTCAGGGACATTGAAAGTCAGCAGTTCCAGTGGCCATGATTTAATCTCTGTAGATGCAGATGGTAAGTGTCAATCTTCAGTTGGCAGAGCCCCTTTTTGCTCATAAACTTGACCATGATTTTGAGGGGGGAATTTCATGACCATTTTATCTCATGGTGCTGAGAATGTCCATTCTCAGGTTTGGCAAAGATTTTATTGACAGGCCACTCAATGTGCTGTTACTGGACTAGGCCATAAAACAGTATCCAAAATTCTCTGGACCACCTGTCTTACTAGCCTCTTGGTCCAGGAAAACATTCCCTCTTGTTGCTTCTTCCCAAATCTAGAGTTACACTGTTATCATCATCTATCTCATAGGGAACTATATATTATTCTATCAGAGGCCTTAGTCACACATTTGGCTATGTAAGAAACAGCAATTTTGTAAAACTGGTGAAATACAAAGAACAGAGCCAGCAGTATTAGTAAAGTCACAAGTAAGACTTAAGAGCTTCCATTAGATGTAGCCCAGTATATCCCAGGTCGTCTGACTTAGTCTACTGTGTACAAATCTTTATCTTTCAGGGAAATTATGCATTGGCACCACTGTCTATAAGGCACATAGCCCAGTTTTCTAGTGTTACTAGACTGATTATCCTTAGTATGATTTAATTGTTTCCAAAACAGAGGGGACTTGAAACCTAAATTACCATAGCCTGGTGTTATCTATATAAATCCTTCTCATTATCATGGGAGATTTCTTTCTCCTTTGCTGAAACTTTTCTTGTTGCTCTGATTGAGCTTGACTAGTAGAAAAAAAGCTCAAATTTATGGCCAGAGTCAGAGTAGGCATTATTAATTGGCCCAGTGAGGGGATCCCATCTAGTAATATTACAGTGACATGAATACGACTATAATTTTTTTTTTTAAGTGAATTTTCTCAGGGCCAACCAGTTAGAACCTTGTAGTAGAGAAATTTACTAAGGTAACCCAGAACTAGATACAGGTAATTGGCCACAAACCCAATAAATGGATTGATTTCTAAAATTAGCATAGGATCAGGTCTATGATAGAAAAGCATTTGATTTATATGCAAAGGTCTAAGAAGTCAAGAAAACATTATAAATGATCATACGAATCAGGTCCAGCATCTTGGGCAAGCTGTCTACCTCTGATGTCATTGTCTTCTCATCCTGGTGTAGCGTAGTTTCTCCTGATAAAAAGTCCTTCCATCCACATTGGAGACAGTCCCTTAAATTATGTCTTTTTCGAGTCCTGGTTGCAGGTCATGAGGCATCTGATCTTCATCCAAAGATAGATTACTGAGATAAGCGGTCGGGGCACTCTGGCCAGTTGTCCACATCAGGAGGAGATCAGGGACAAAAGAGTCCCAGTTGCGGCCGCTGGGTCTGGTCCATTGGCAGGCATGCTGGCCCCTGAGTATCCCGAGTGGTCAGGATGTCAGTCTCAGTGAAGAAGAATCCCACCAGAGTCGCCATTTGTTGCAGGAAGGGGGACCCCTTCCAGGGCCCAAAACTGGGCTCTTGTCTAACACTCGGAAATGAATTGTCCGAGGAAACACATGCGCTGATAAAGCGAGAAATTGTATAGGGAAAGGGCACCTGGGTGGAGAGCAGGAGGGTGAGGGAACCCAGGAGAATTGCTCTGCTGCGTGGCTCGCAGTCTTCATATATACCTTTTATTATGTTGAGATATTTTCCTTCTTTTCCTGCTTTCTGCAGGTTTTTTTTTTTTTTTAATCATAAATGATGCTGAGTTTTGTCAAAGACTTTCACTGCCCCTATTGAGATAGTCATACGGTTTTTATTTTTCAGTTTGTTAATTGGTGTCTTACACTGATTGATTTGCGATATTGAAGAATCCTTGCATTCCTGTGATAAAGCCCACTTGGTCATGATGTATGATCTTTATAATATTTTGTTTGATTCTGTTTGCTAGAATTTTGTTAAGGATTTTTGCCTCTGTGTTCATCAGTGATAATGGCCTGTAGTTTTCTTTTTTTGTGGCATCTTTGTCAGGTTTTGGTATTAAGGTGACGGTGGCCTCATAGAATGAGTTTGGAAGTTTACCTTCCTCTGCAATTTTCTGGAAGAGTTTGAGTAGGATAGGTGTTCGTTCTCTAAATGTTTGGTAGAATTCAGCCATGAAGCCGTCTGGTCCTGGGATTTTGTTTGTTGGAAGATTTCTGATTACAGTTTCAATTTTCATGCTTGTGATAGATTTGTTGAGATTTTATTTTTCTCCCTGGTTCAATTTTGGAAAGTTGTACTTTTCTAAGAATTTGTCCATTTCTTCTAAGTTGTCCATTTAGTTGCATATAGTTGCTGATAATAGCCTCTTATGATCCTTTGTATTTCTGTGTTGTCTGTAGTGATCTCTCCATTTTCCTCTCTTATTTTGTTGATATGATTCTTCTCTCTTTGTTTCCTGATGAGTCTGGCTAATGGTTTGTCAATTTTATTTACCTTCTCAAAGAACCAGATTTTGGTTTTGTTGATTTTTGCAGTGGTCTCTTTGTTCCTTTTGCATCGATTTCTGCCCTAATTTTAAAGATTTCTTTACTTCTACTAACCCTGGCATTCATAACTTCCTCCTTTCCAAGTTGCTTTAGGTGTAGAGTTAGTTATTTATTTAACGTTTTTCTTATTTCTTGACATAAGCCTGTATTGCTATGAACCTTCCCCTTAGCACTGCTTTTACAGTGTCCCATAGGTTTTGGGTTGTTGTGTTTTCATATTCATTCGTTCCCAGGGAAATTTTGATTTCTTTTTTGATTTCGCCTGTGATTTGTTGTTTATTCAGCCTCCATACATTGACATTTTTAATAGTTTTGCTTCTGTAATTGACGTTTACTCTTACTGCATTGCAGTCAGAAAAGATGCTTGGAATGACTTCAATTGTTTTGAATTTACCAAGGCTATATGTATGGCCCAGGATGTGATCTATCCTGGAGAAGGTTCCCTATGCATTTGAGGGAAAGATGAAATTCATTGTTTCAGGGTGAAATGTCCTATAGATAGCATTTAGGTCTAACTGGTCTGTTGTATCATTTAAAGTTTGTGTTTACTTGTTAGTTTTCTGCTTAGTTTATCTATCCATAGGTGTGAGTGGAGAAATAGAGTCTCCCACTATTATTGTGTTATTATTAATTTCCACTTTCATACTTGTTAACAATTGCCTTACATATTGTGGTGCTCCTATGTATGTTGGGTGCATATATGATTGTTATATCTTCTTCTTGGATTGAGTCTTTGGTCTTTATGTAGTGTCCATCTTTGTCTCTTTTCACAGCCTTTGTTTTAAGGTCTATTTTATCTGATATGAGTATCGCTAGTCCTGCCTTCTTTTGGTCTCTGTTTGCAAGGAGTATGTTTTTCCAGCCCTTCTCTTTCAGACTGTATGTTTTCAGACTGTTTTGAGGTGGGTCTCTTGTAGACAGCATATATAGGGGTCTTGTTTTTGTATCCATTCAGCCAGTCTTTGTCTTTTGGTTTGGGCATTCAACCCATTTACATTTAAGGTAATTATTGATAAGAATGGTCCCGTTGCCATTTACTTTGCTGTTTTGGGTTCGAGTTTATACACCCTTTCTGTGTTTCCTGTCTAGAGAAGATCCTTTAACATTTGTTGGAGAGCTGGTTTGGTGGTGCTGAATTCTCTCAGCTTTTGCTTGTCTGTAAAACTTTGGATTTCTCCTTCATATTTGAATGAGATCCTTGCTGGATACAGTAATATGGGCTGTAGGTTATTTTCTTTAATCCCTTTAAGTATGCCCTGCTCTTTACTTCTGGCCTGAAGAGTTCTATTGAAAGATCAGCTGTTATCATTATGGTAATCCCCTTGTGTGTTATTTGTTGTTTTTCCCTTGCTGCCTTTAACATTTGTTCTTTGTGTTTGGTATTTGTTAATTCGATTAATATGTGTCTTGGGGTGCTTCACCTTGGGTTTATCCTGTTTGGGACTCTCTGGGTTTCTTGGACTTAGGTGATTATTTCCTTCAGCATTTTAGGGAAGTTTTCAACTAGTAGCTCCTCAAGTATTTTCTCATGGTCTTTCTTTTTGTCTTCTTCTCCTGAGACTCCTATTATTCAAATGTTGGGGCATTTAACTTTGTCCCAGAGGTCTCTGAGGTTGTCCTCATTTCTGTTAATTCTTTTTTTGTTCCCTCTCTGCTTCATTTATTTCTACCATTCTAACTTCTGCCTCACTTACCCTATCTTCTGCCTCCGTTATTCTACTCTTGGTTCCCTCCCGAGGGTTTTTGATCTCATTTATTATAGTATTCATTTAATATTGACTCTTTTTTATTCCTTCTAGGTCTTTGTTAAAACTTTCTTGCATCTTCTCCATCCTTGTCTCCATGCTATTTATCTGTAACTCCAATTTGCTTTCAAGATTTTGCATCATTTTCACTATCATTATTTGGAAATCTTCATCAGGTAGATTCCCTGTCTCTTCCACTTTTGCTTGATTTCGTGGGCATTTAGCCTGTTCCTTTACCTGCTGGGTACTTCTCTGCCTTTTCATCTTATTCAGATTGCTGTGTTTGGGGTGACATTTCTGTATTCTGGCAGTTGGTGGTTCCTCTTTATTGTGGAGGTTCCTCACTGTGGGTGTGGTTGGGCAAGTGGCTTGTCAAGGTTTTCTGATTAGGGAAGCTTGTGTCGGTGTTCTGGTGGGTGGAGCTGGATTTCTTCTCTCTGGAGTGCAATGAAGTGTCCAGTAATAAGTTTTGAGATGTCAGTGTTTTTGGTGTGACCTTGGTCAGCCTTATATTGAGGCTCATGGTTATGTTCCAGTGTTGCTGGAGAATTTCCATGGTATGTCTTGCTCTGTAGCTTGTTGGGAGTTGGTTGGTGCTAGTTTTCAGTGTAGGTATGTAGGTATTTGATGAGCTCCTATTGTTTAATGTTCCCTGGATTCAGGAGTTCTCTGGTACTCTTAGGCTTTGGACTTAAGCCTCCTGCCTCTGGTTTTCAGTCTTATTCTTACAGTAGCCTCAAGACTTCTCCATCTATACAGCACCAATGATAAAACATCTAGGTTAATGATGAAAAGTTTCTCCACAGTGAGTGACACCTGGAGAGCTACACAGAGTTACATGGAGAAGAGAAGAGGGAAGAGGGAGTTAGAGGTGACCAGGAGGAGCAGAGGGTGTATCAAAAGGGGAGAGAGCAAGCTAGCCAGTGATCATTTTCCTATGTGCTCTCCACAGTCTGGACCCCTCAGAGATGTTCACGGAGTTACTCAGAGAGAAGAGGGAGGAAGGAGACAGAGTTGGACAGGAGGATAAAAGGGGGAATCAAAAGGAGAGAAACAGATCCAGCCAGTAATCAGTTCCCTAAGTGTTCCCCACAGACCGGAACACACAAAGAGATTCACTGAGTTGGGTAGAGAAGAAAAGGGGGGGTCAGGAAATAGAGGTGACCAGGTGGAGAAAAAAGAGAGTCAAAAGGGGGAAGAGAGCAATCAGGCCAGTGATCCCGCTCCCAAGTAAAAATGGGTATTGAAGATTGGGTTCTTAAAAGTACAAAGTTGATAACTTTGTACCAAAGCTGTACCAAAGTTGTACCAAAAAGCAAAGATTGAAAATCTTGAGTAGAGGTTAGATTCCAATATTCTGGGAGGTGGCTCGTGGAGGATCCTGCTGTGATTTATGTTGGAGCGTGTTTTGCCTATGTTCTCCTCTAGGAGTATTATAGTTTCTCATCTTACATTTAGATATTTAATCCATTTTGAGTTTATTTTTGTGTATGGTGTAGAAAGTCTTCTAGTTTGTTCTTATTTTCTCACATTCTGAAGGTTTTATTTCCACCTTACTTATAGTTTTCTTTATTGTGCAAAAGCGTTTAGGTGTAATCAGGTTACATTTGTTTAGTTTCCTTTTTCTTTCCATTATGCTAGGAAGTGGATAATAGAGGATCTTGCTTATATTCATAGCATTGTGTGTTTAGCCTATATTTTCCTCTTAGAGTTTTATAGTTTTTGGTCTTACACTTAAGTCTTTAATCGACTAGGAGTTTATCTTTCTGTATGATGTTAGGAGTGTTCTTATTTCATTACTTTACATGCAGCTGTCCAGTTTTCCCAGCACCATTTATTGAAGATACTTTCTTCACCCCATTGCATTTTCTTGCCTCCTCTGTCAAAAATAGGGTACCCATAGACACATGGGTTTATTTCTGGGCTTTCTATCTTATTCCATTGGACTGTATTTCTGTTGTGTGCCTGTAGCATATTGTCTTGATGACTGTAGCTTTATACTATAATTGGATGTAAGGAAGGTTGATTCCTCCAGCTGTTTTCTTCTTTCTCAAGACTGCTTTGGCTATTTGGGATCCTTTGTGTTTCTGTATGAATTGTGAAATGTTTTCTTTTTTCTTTTTTTTCTAATTGTGTGAAAAATGCATTGATAACTGAAAGAGATCATGTTGAAACTGTAAATCGAATTTAATAGTATCATCATTTTAACAATATTGATTTTCCCCTACCCAGGAATATGAAATATCTCACCATCTGTTCATGTCTACTTTGATTTCTCCCTTTAAAGTGAGTTACTCAGTTGTGTCTGACTCTGTTACCCCATAGACTGTAGCCCTCCGGGCTCCTCTGTCCATGGAATGCTCCAGGCAAGAATACTGGAATGGTTGCCATTCCCTTCTCCAGGATATCTTCTGAACCCAGGGATCGAATCCATGTCTGCCACATTGGAGGTACACTCTTTACTGACTGATTCACCAGGGAAGCCGTTTCTTTCATTCGTGTCTGATGATTTTCTGTGTACAGTTCTTTTGACTCCTTATGTAAGTTTATTCCTAGATATTTAATTATTTTTGCTGCAGTGATGGATTGGGTTTATGTCTAAACTTCTCTCTCAAATTTTTCTTTGTTCCTGTATAGAAATGCAAGTGATTTCTGTGTACTGATATTGTATCCTGCATCTTTTCCATATTGACTAATTAGCTCTAGTAGTTTCCTGATACTGTCTTTAGGGTTTTCTATGCACCGTATTATGTCATCTGCAAACAGTGAGAACTTCATTTCTCCTTTTGTCATCAGGATTCTGTTCATTTCTTTTTCCTCTCTGATTGTTGTAGCTAGGACTTCCTGAACTATGTTGAATAGTAGTGGTGAGAGTGGACGCATTGCCTTGTTCCTGATCTTAGTGTGAATGCTTTCAGGTTTTCAGCAGTAAGAATAATGCTTGCAATACGTTTATCATATGTGGTCTTTACTATGCTGATGTAGGTTCATCCTATGCCCATTTTGAGAACTTTCAATCATAAATGCGTGCTGGATTTTATCAAAGACTTTTTCTTCATCTATTGATGTTATCATGTGACTTTCGTGTTTCAATTTGTTAAAATAGTGTATCAGATTGACTGATTTGCATGTAGTGAAGAATCCTTGCATTTCTGGGATAAACTGGATTTGGTCATGGTGTATGTGCTTTTTGATGTGTTGTTGAATTTTGTTCACTAACATTTTCTTGAGGATTGTTGCATCTGTGTTCATCAGTGATATTGGCCTGATATTGGCCTTCTTTTGTGTTTTCTTTCTCTGGTTGATATCAGAGTGATGTTTGCCTTGTAGAATGAGTTTGGAAGTGTTCCATTCCCTGCAATATTTTGAAAAAGTTTTACAAGGATAGATATTAACTCTTCTTTAAATGTTTGATAGACTTCTCTTGTGAAGTCATCTGGTCTTGGGCTTTCGTATTTTGGGAGATCCTTGAACACAAGTCCAAGTTCAGTGTTTGTAGTTGGATTGTTCAAAACTTCTATTTCTTCCTGGTTTAGTCTTGAATATTTGAGCTTTTCTAAAAGACTGTCCGTTTCTTCCAGGTTATCCAGTGTGTGGCCATAGAGTTGTTCATAATAGTCTCTTACATACAATACATTAAATTTCTTCATTCTCTATGATAACCTCCCCTTTTTCATTTCCAGTTTTCTCAGTTTGATTTTCTCATTTTTGTTGGTGAGTCTGGATAAAGGCTTGTCAACCATGTTTATCTTCACAAAGAGCCAGCTTTCGGTTTCATTAATCTTTACTATTGTTACTTTCATTTCTTTTTCATTTATTTCTGCTCAGACCTTTATCATATCTTTCCTTCTACTAATTTTTGCAGGGTTTGTGGTTGTTGTTGTTGTTCTTCTTCTTCTTCTTTTTCCAGTGGTTGTAGGTAAAGTACAGATTGTAAAGTTAGCTTGTCTACTCAATGGTTTTCTTGTTTCTTGATGTAGAATTTTGTTGCTATAAACTCTGCTCTTAGAACTGCTTTTCTGCATTCCATAGATTTTGAGTTGCCATGTGTTCATTGTGACTTGTTTCTAGATTGTTTTAAATTTCCCTTTTGATATCTTCAGTAACCTGTTGGTTATTTAGAATCATGTTCAATCTCCATGTGTTGGTGCTTCTTACAGTTGTTTGTTTGTCTTAATATGATTTCTAGTCTCATAGCATAGTCTTAGGAGAAGATACTTGATATTATGTCAATTTTCTTAAATTCACTGAGGTTTGATTTGTGACCCAAGACGTGGTCTATTCTGGAGAATGTTCTGTGTGCACTTGCAAAGGAAGTATATTCGTCTGCATTTGGATGGAATGTCCTGAAGATACAAATGAAATCCATGTCTTCTTTATCCTTTAAGACGAGTGTGTCCTTATTAATTTTCTGTTTTGATGACCTCTGTATTTTTGTGAGTGGGTATTAAAGTTTCTTATTATTGTGTTCCTGTCAATCTATCCTTTATATCTGTTAGTGTTTGTGTTATGTTCTGAGGTGCTCCTATGTGGAAGGCATAGATATTTACAATTTCTTGGTCTTCCTCTTTGATTCCTTGATCATTATATAATGTCCTTCCTTATCTCTTGTAATCATTATATTAAGGTCTATTTTGTCTGATATGCAGTTTGCTACTTCAGCATACGTTGGATTCCAATTTACAGGGAATATATTTTTCATCCTCTCACTTTCAGTCTATATGTGTGTTGAGGTCTGAAGTGTGTTTCTTGCAGAAAGCATACATGTGGGTCTTCTTTTTGTATCCATGCAGCCAGTCTGTGTCTTTTGGTTGGAGTATTTAATACATTTACACTTAAAGTAATTTTTGATATAGATGTTCCAATTGATATTTCTTAATTGTTTGGGGTTGATTTTGTAGATCTTATTTCTTCTCTTGAATTTCTTGACTGCATAAGTCCCTTTAATGTTTGTTGTAAAGCTGCTTTGGTGGTACTGAATTCTCTTAAATTTTGGTTGTCTGAAAAGCTTTTTGTTTCTTCATCAATTTTTTCGATGTATATTTATTCTTTAATTTTTCTTGTCTTTGTTAATTGACCCTTAAATGTTCTCCATTTCGTTTTCAAGGTTTCTGATCATCTTTACTATCATTTTTCTTAATTTTTTTTCAGGTACTTTGCCTGTTTCCTCTTCATTTATTTGAACCCCTATGTTTCTAGTTTGTCCTTCATTTGTGTAGTATTTCTCTGCCTTGTCTTTCTTTCTTTCTTAACTTTCTGTGTCTGAGTCCTTTGCCCAGGCTTCAATTTGAATTATTTCTTCTGTTTGGTTTCTGCCCTCCTAAGGTTGGTTGAGTGGATTGTGTGAGTTTTACATAGGGTGAGATTTGTGCTGAGTTCTCATTTATTTGTTTTTCCTCTTAAGGGCTAGATTAAATGAAATGGTAATTCTGTCTGCTGAAGATTGGGCTTGTATTTCTGTTTGTCTGTTGTTTACATGAGTCATCCTGCAAAGGGTGTTACTGGTGGTTGTTCATGGTTAAGATGGGTCTTGTATTCAAGTGGTTTAGTTTATGTTGCTTCTCTCTATTTGATTCTCAGTAGGCTAAATTATCTGGTCATACAATATCTTGGAATCACTGCTCCCATTCCAGTGGCTCAGGGCTTGATCTCTGCCAGAAATAAAGATTCCACAAGTGGTTTATTATGATATTAAATGAGATCAAACAAATGTCCAAAAAAGAGAAACCAAAGATGAACCCCAGACAAAAGGCAGTTACAAGATAAGACACAAAATATTTTTTTAATGGAGTATACACATTTACTTGTAAACTTATAAGCAAAGTCAAACAGTTCAAAAAAATAAATAAAGCACAGTAGATAGAGCTAGCAAAAAACGTTAAAAAAAAGTTAAACTGTTAAGAGTAAATTAATTAAAACCAAACTGGAAAACAAATCTAAAGCAAGGTGTCGAGTGGGTATAAAGCAATGAAATACACTTTTATATATGTGAGAGGAAAGATAAAATAAAAACAAAGAAAGAAAAAATATAAAGGCAAAGTTATATAGCATTAGATGAAGAAATTTTATATACATTGAAGATTAAACGCATGGGGCAAAGAATTATAGGAAAGAAAACAAATGAATCAATGTTAGAAAATATGATAGGTTTTAAAAAAATATAATTATATAAAGAAACTATGAAAACAATACAAAAAGAAGATGAAAGAAAGAGGAAAACTCCACAGAACTGCAAAAGCCCAATGTAGAGGCAGAGGGTTACAGTAACAATAAAAGAAAAAGGTGATTAAATATATACATATACACCCATAAGCAAAATCAAAACATTTCAACAAAAGCAAAATGAAAGAAAAGCTTATATACACTGTTACAAAACTAACCAAATACAGCGCAGACTGGAAAGCAAAGCTAAAGCAAGGGGCCAATTCAGGAATAAAACAATGAAAATGAAACTAACAAATACATTGAGAGGAAAGGGAAGTAAAGAATGAAAGAATCGTTTTGCAAAGTTAAATAGAGGCCAGTAAGGAAGATGTAGACACATAAAGATTAACTTCAAGGGGGAAAGAAGAGTAGGAAAAGCAAGTAAAGGAATAAATGTAGAAAATAATAATAGGCTTAAAAATTAAAATTTAAAAAGAAAGAGAGAAAGGAAAACTCTACAAAACGACAAAGGCCAACATAGAGGGAGAGGTATATAGCAACAACAACAACAACAAAAAGAATGACTGGAAAAAGAAAAGAAAAAACCTCGAAGGCTTAATTAGATTCCATATAGCCAAAAAAAAGTGACAACTACAACATGGAGGGTGGGGTGAGGCGGGGGGAGAAGAAAGAAAGAAATTCTGAAAGAATCTACAGAACAAGTCAAACTATAAGAGAGAGAAATGTTTCTCTTGAGTGAATGCTGTCAGAGTCCTTTCCCTCACTGGGAGTCACAGTTCACCTCCCCTCCCTAGGATGGCCCCCAACACTCTGCTGATCTCTGGATCTGCTGTGGAGGCAGCTCAGATTCCAATGTGGACCTACTCCTGTGTGTCCTTGGCTCAAATACCCACAGCTATCAGAACCAGTATGGTTCCTTTTGTGGGAGGTATCAACTACCTTTTATATATTCCATAGACACAGAGTCTGACTAGTTGATCATGTGGATTTGATCTGCAGCTTGTACAGCTTGTACAGCTTGTGGGCAGTTTTTGTCTATTCTTCCATAGCCTCTTCCCATGGGTTTCAATGGTGAGTTTATTTCCAACTCAGCATGCGGGTTGGCCATTAGGGTTTGCTTCTGAGGCTGATTAGGAGGACTTAGGCTTGCCCCATTAGGGCCAGGTGTGGAGGTGTTGTACCTGCTTGGGTCACAGGGATTTTGGCAGCAGCAGTTACTCAGGGGGAGTTAGCGGCTAGAGCAGAAGGAAATATAGTGCTCTGGAAGGGTGTAGCAAGCAGTATTGGCCAAGACGCTCCAGTATTCTTGCCTGGAGACTACAGCCCCTCTGACAGAGAAAGCCTGGCAGGCCAGTCTACTGGGTCTAAAAGTGTGGGAAACTGCCTTAGTGACCCTGAGTACATAGACAGAAGATATTTGTTGCCAGTGACAGGTTTGCCCCAGTGAATGTTGAGCATGAAGGTGACACATGAAGTTGACTGGCTTGAGGGCACCCTGATGGTGCCAAGTGTTGCAGGGACATGGGCTGCCTCCACCACAGAAGTGATAGCCCAAGTCTTCTTTGCGCCTCTTGTAGCTGGCGATCAGAAGTCCTCTTTGACTCGTCTTTTTCTGGGTCTCTGCTCACTCTGGCACTTAGAAAGCTCCCTTGCCTGGGGTCCTTCTCTGCTGCTCCATGTGGTCAGGCACATAGAGTGTCCCCCTGCCTGGGATACTACTCTGTAGATCTGTGTATCATGCACATAAAGGGCCACCCTGGGTGGAGTCCTACTCTGTAGTTCAATGTGTCAGGCTTTCAATGGGCCAGCCTTTCTAGTGTTCAGCTGCCAATGTTGGTGTGTGGGGAGAGAGAATCTATAGTGATGGCTCCACCCCCTACACCCACCTCACCACTATATCCTTTCTTCCATGGCTGCCAGGCTTTCCTCCACAAGCATTTCCCACCACAGCCTCCTCCCTCACATCCCCTCTCTCTGTCTCTCCACAGTCAATATAGGCCCTCATCCTGTGATTCATTCACAGTCCCCAAACTCCAGGTCCCAGGCACGGGTCCAGGGGACCCATTTTCTTGTCTAGGGTATGTATGGCTGTGACAAGGACTGTCGGGTTCTCATTTTATTTAGGCTTCCACCATACAGCTGTTTTAATGTCAGTCTTAAATATTTCCCCTCTGATTCAGACAGTTACCCTGATATGGGATTGGACCCTTGCTTCAGTTCCCCCATCCACCGAGGGCAGGCCATGTCCTACTAACATTCCTGGTTTTCACCCTAGTTCCTTCATCTTGCTGGATTTTGCATGGTTCTGTGTCTTCTTGTCCTCTGGTCAGCTCCTCCTGTCCACTCTCAGCTGGTGTTCTTTATGCATGTCTGTGTCTGAAGGTTTATTCCTGATATATCCGTGGAGAGAGATGTACTCCATGTCCATCTGCTACTCCACTATCCTGTTCTGTCAAACTTAAAAGCATGAAAATATGCCCTGATGTGGTATGAAATTCTCTGTGTTTCACCCAAGAAAATTTGAATGAATGTTTTCCAACATGAAACATAGAACCCTGTATCTTTAATATTTGGGGAAAGATTTGCTTAAATGAAATATAAAATCTCAATATTTAACATAGGAAAATTTGTGGGCAGATTTTCACACTTAAGGACTTTCTGTGTAGCTCAATCAGTAAATCATCTGCCTGCAATTCTGGAGACCTGTGTTCTATTCTTGGTTAGGGAAGTTCCCCTGGAGAAGAAAATGACAGCCCACTCCAATATTCTTGCCTAGAAAGCCCCATGGAGAGAGGAGACTGGCAGGCTAGAGTTCATGGGATTGCCAGAGTCGCACACGACTTAGCACTATCTCTCTTTCTTTTTCACACATGAAATAAAAATTCTCTGGAACTCAGAAATTATAATCTGGATAGAAGCAAAAGTAGAAACAAAACTGGAACCTAATTAAACTTAAAATAATCTCCTATAATTTTTTTTAAGAAGTATAATTGCTTTACAATTTTTTTTTCTTTTCTCTCAAACCTCAACATGAATCAGCCATCAGTTCAGTCAGTTCTGTCACTCAGTCATTTCTGACTCTGCGACCCCATGAATCACAGCAAGCCAGGCCTCCTTGTCCATCACCAGCTCTGAGTTTACTCAAACTCATGTCCATTGAGTCAGTGATGCCATCCAGCCATCTTATCTTCTGTCGTTCCCTTCTCCTCCTGCCCCCAATCCCTCCCAGCGTCAGGGTCTTTTCCAATGAGTCAGTTCCTCACATGAGGTGGCCAAAGTATTAGCATTTCAGCTTTAGCATCAGTCCTTCTAATGAACACCCAGGACTGATCTCCTTTAGGATGGACTGGTTAGTTCTTGCAGTCCAAGGGACTCTCAAGAGTCTTCTCAAACACCACAGTTCAAAAGCATCAATTCTTTGGCGCTCAGCCATAGGTATACATATTTCACCCTCCTTTTGAACCTCCCTCGCATCTTCTGCCCCATCCCATCCCTCTAGATTGATACAGAACCCCTGTTTGAGTTTCCTGTGCCATACAACAAATTCCCATTGGGTATCTCTTTTACATATGATATTATAAATGTATCAATGCTATTCTCTCATATCATCCCACCCTCACCTTCTCCCACATAGTCCCAAATTCTGTTCTTTGCATATGTGTCACTTTCACTGTCTTGCTTACAGGGTCGTTATGACCTCTTGCTAAATTTCACATATAAGTGTTTTTATACTCTATTGGTGTTTCTCTTTCTGGCTTACTCCCCTCTACATAATAAACTCCAAATTTATCCACCTCATCAAACAGACTCAAATGTGTTATGTATTTATTTTTTATAGCTGAGTATCCCATTATGAATATGTACAACATCATCATTATCCATTCATCTTCTGATGGACATATAGGTTGCTTCCTTGTCCAAGCTATTGTAAATAGTGCTGCAATGAACATTGGAGTACGTGTGTCTCTTTAAGTTCTCATTTTCTCAGTGCGCATGCCCAGTGGTGGATCGCTGTGTTGTATGATAGTTCATTTCCAGTTTTTTAAGGAATTTCCACACTGTTCTTCAAAGTGGCTGTGCTAGTTTGCATTCCCATCAACAATATAAGATGGTTCCCTTTTCTCTACACCCTCTGCTGCAAAAATTTGTAGAATTTTTGATGGTAGTCAATCTGACGTATGAGGTGGTACCTCATTGTAGTGTTGATTTGTATTTCTTTGATAATGACTGATGTTGAGCAGGTTTTCATGTGTTTGTTAGATATCTGTATGTCTCCATTGGAAAAATCCCTGTTTAGTTCTTTGTCCCACTTTTTGATTGGATCACTTATTTTTCTGGTATTGAACTTCATGAGTTGCTTGCATATTTGGAGATTAATTAGTTGTCACTCTCTTTACTAGTATTTTCTCACATTCTGAAGGCTGCCTTTTCACCTTGCTTATTGTTTCCTTCACTGTGCAAAAGCTTTTAAGTTTAATGAGTTCCCATATTTTTTGTTTGTTTGTTTTTATTTCCATTACTCAGGGAGTAATGACATTTCTGTCATTTTTGCAGAGTACTTTCTGCCTATTTTGTCCTCTGAGAGTTTTAGTTTCTAGATTTACATTTAGATCTTTAATCCCTTTTGAGTTTATAGTTGTATGGGGTGTTAGAAAGTGTTCTAGCATCTTTATTTTATAATGGTTGACCATTGTGCCCAGCACCAATTTTTAAAGCGGTTATCTCTCCTCCATTGTATATTTTTCCTACTTTGTCAAAGATAAAGTGTCCATAAGAGTGTGGATTTGTCTCTGGGCTTTCTAGTTTGCTCCACTGATCTAGATTTCTGTCTTTTTGCCAGTACCATACATTTTTTATGACAGAAGCTTTGTAATATAGTCTAAAGTCAGGCAGGTTGATTCCTCCAGTTCCATTCTTCTTCCTCAAGATTGCTTTGGCTATTACAGTTGCATGTGTGTGTGAATGTCTGTGTGTGTGTGTTTCCATACACACTTGATATTTTATGTTCTAGTTCTGTGAAAAATACCACTGGTAGTTTGTTTTTTACCTATTGTTCTGGGTAGTATACTCATTTTCACTATACTGATACTTATGTCAAGGAACCTGGCATATTTTTCCATCTCTTTGTATCATCTTTTATATCTTTTGGCCATGTTTTATATTTCTATATATACATATAGGTCTTTTGTCTCTTTAGGTACATTTATTCCCAAGTATTTTCTTCTTTTTATAGCAACGGTGAAAATGATTGTTCCTTTATTATTTTTTTTCTGTTTTATCATTCCTAGTGTATAAGGATGCAAGGCATTTTGTGTATTAATTTTATATCCTGCAACTTTACTATTGATTTGGTCTAGTAATATTCTGCTGGTTGTGTCTTTAGGATTTCCTATGTAGAAGTCATGTCATCTGCAAGCAGAGAGAGTTTCCCATCTCCTTTTTCAATTTAGGTAATATTTATGTATTTTTCTTCTGATTATTGTGTCTAGGAATTCCAAAGCTATAATGCTGAAGAGTAGTGGTGACATTGGACACCGTTGTCTTGATCCTGAATTTAGAGAAAACACTTTCAATATTTCACCTTTGAGGATAATATTTGCTGTGTTTTTGTCATGTGTAGATATATACTATTTAGATGTATTCCACATAGGCCTGCTTTCTGAAGAGTTTATTTATTTATTTATTTATTTTGTTTGCTTGTTTGTTTTTTTATAAATGGGTATTGAATTTGTCTGAGGTTTTCTCTGAATCTATTGAGAAATCCATATGTTTATCTTTCAATTTGTTAACATGGTGTATCACATTGATTTGTTGCAAATATTGAAGAACCCTTGGATACCTGGGATAAAACCCACCTGATAATGACGTGTGATCTTTTCAATATGTTGATGAATTCTGTTTGATAGAATTTGTTTGAGGGTTTTTGAATCTATGTTCATCAGTGACTTTGCCTGTAGTTTTCTTTTCCTGTAGCATTTTTGTCTAGTTTTAGTACTAAGGTAATGGTGGCCTTAGGGAATGAGTTTGGTCATTTATCTTCCTCTGCAATTTTCTGAAAGCACTTGAGTAGGATGTGCTTTTACTATTCTCTAAGTTTTTGGTAGAATTCACTTGTCAAGTCATCTGATCCTAACTTTCGTTTCTTGGAGGATTTTTTATATAGCTTTAATTTCTGTGCCTCTGAAGCATTTGTTAATATTTTCTATTTCTTTCTGGTTCAATCTTGGAAGGTGATGCTTTTGTAAGAATTCATCCATTCCTTCCACGTTTTCCATTTTATTGGCAGAATTTTTCGGAGCTGTTCCTTATAATCTTTTGCATTTCTGTTTTGTCTGCTGTGCTTTCTTCATTTTCATTTCTAATTTTACTGATTTTATTATTTTCCCTTTTCTTCTTGATGAGTCTGGCTAGTGGTTTGTCTGTTTTGTTTATCTTCTCAAATAATGAACTTTTAGTTTTATTGATTTTTGCTATAGGTTCCTTTATTTCTTTTTCACTTATTTCTGCTCTGATTTTTTATACTGTCTTTCCATCCACTAATTTTAGGATTTTTTTTTCTTCTTTTTCTAGCTATATTTAGATGTAAAGGTAAGTTTTTTATTGACATTTCTCTTGTTCCTTGATGTACACTTGTATTGCTATGAATCTCTCTCTTAGCATGTTTTTTACTGAATTCCATAGGTTTTGGGTTATCACATTTTCATTTATTCATATGCATATTTTGATTTCCTTTATAATTTCTCCCATGATCTGTTGGTTATTCAGATGCATGTTGTTCACTCTCAAGCTTTGTATTTTGCAATTATTTTGGTTGATATATACCCTTGCCACGTTGTGATAAGAAAGATGACTTGAAATTATTTAATTTTTTTTTTAACCAAGGCTTGAATTACAGTCCAGGATGTGACCTATCTTGGAGAAATTTACAGGTGAATTGAGCAAAATCTGAATTCCATTTTTTATTGGTAAAATGCCTTCTAGGTATCAATTATGTTTAATGGTCTGTTGTACCATTTAGGAGTGTGTCAATATGCAAGGCAAATGCAAGCAAGGAGGAAAGGGAAATTTAACAGTAACACAATAATTGTGGGGTACTTTAACACCCTATTCTCACTTATGGATAGATCAAGCAAATAGAAATTCAAAAGGAAACATGAGCTCTAAATGTGCTTTTGTATTTTCTGCTTTCATATTTACTGTAGACCCTCTAATGTGGCATAAGGAATTACAATGATGTCAGCCATATTTAGTGGCAGGAACTTATTTAGTTCAATTGCTAGAGTTGGAAAAGTGAGAGAAATGTCCTAATACAAAAATGACACCTCTAAGTTAGTGCTAACTTCCTTTTGTATAAGTAGAGAAGTATTCAAAGAGAAAGAAAGTGAAACCCTAGACATGAGCTTATATGATCCCATAACTGCAATATGCCTGAGAAGATTCTATATTGGGTGAGTTCTCGTTCCAGCTCTACTAAATATGTTGTGTTGGAATAAGACTGATAGAATGAGTCTCCTGCAAGACTCATGACCCCCAAGTAATGTACCCTGAACTCTAAGCAGTGGCACTGCAATTTTTCTAGTCTACTATTCTGACACATTAAGTTTGTAATAGCTCATTGAGGCAGAGACCTCATTAGTTAATTAAATTTTGGAATATTTCCCCAAGGCTTCCAGCCTGTTCTGGAAGAGGTTCCACCATCCCAAAAGTCCAGATGTTACCTTTGAAATCTACCCTTTATTCTCCTTTTGATATTCCTCCATTTTGTCACCAACCTGTAGCATTCTCTGTCCTTCCCCTAGAAAGATTATTTGATCTTGTAGTCTTCATCATCTTCAGTGAGTGCCTGCCCGTTGTCAATATTGTGAACTGTCTGTTGATTGAATGAGTACAATTGAGGAATGGAAATTAGAGGCTGCTGACAGTCCTACATTGATAATATTTAAGTTCTATAGAGGGAACCTGCACTGGCCTTGTGGTTAAATTGAATGTTATTAGTGATTTGAATCCTATTGACTGGATCATGTCAGAGATGATTGTTTTCTCTCTGAAAATGGCACAAAAGGCTTTTATATGACTTCAGGTTGGGTGTAAGTCTTTTGTTTATTTTTGTTGTTGTTGTTGTTTTTTCCCACAGTGTCCTTTACCTAGTATGGTTACCTCTAAACATTTTCATCTGAACGTAACTTGGGCTACATGTTGTGCTACAGTACAGTGTCTGTCTTTTATTTTTTTTTATTTTTTATTTTTTTTTAGTGTCTGTCTTTTAGACTTGGCTAAGATGAAAGGTCAAGATCTCCTCAATTTCTCAAGTTAGTAGAGGACTTAAAATATATACTCTATATCAATACTTGGGACATGTTCTTGGCACAGCTTCAGGTGTCAAGTTAGTTTGACTGGAGTATTAGTTCTGCTGTTCATAACAGTCGTTGCTAGAGGTGAGGATCATGTGCATCTCCATGGTTGGAGGCCTTCACTTTTGACTGGACTGTCCTATTTTTTTTTTTTTTTTTGCAGGTATGTAGATTGCAAGCTTGAATGGTGGTCTCTTGGGGTTTCCAGGTTTCCAGAGGACTGATGATAAGAGTGGTGGCCACCCATCACCCTAATTCCAAAACCAGACAAAGATGCCACAAAAAAAGAAAACTACAGGCCAATATCACTGATGAACATAGATGCAAAAATCCTTAACAAAATTCTAGCAAACAGAATCCAACAACATATTAAAAAAATCATACACCACGACCAAGTGGGCTTTATCCCAGGAATGCAAGGATTCTTTAATATCCGCAAATCAATCAATGTAATACACCACATTAACAAATTGAAAGATAAAAACCATATGATTATCTCAATAGATGCAGAGAAAGTCTTTGACAAAATTCAACACCCATTCATGATTAAAACTCTCCAGAAAGCAGGAATAGAAGGAACATACCTCAACATAATAAAAGCTATATATGACAAACCCACAGCAAGTATCACCCTCAATGGTGAAAAATTGAAAGCATTTCCCCTGAAATCAGGAACAAGACAAGGGTGCCCACTCTCACCACTACTATTCAACATAGTGTTGGAAGTTTTGGCCACAGCAATCAGAGCAGAAAAAGAAGTAAAAGGAATCCGGATAGGAAAAGAAGAAGTGAAACTCTCGCTGTTTGCAGATGACATGATCCTCTACATAGAAAACCCTAAAGACTCTACCAGAAAATTACTAGAGCTAATCAATGAATATAGTAAAGTTGCAGGATATAAAATTAACACACAGAAATCCCTTGCATTCCTATATACTAACAATGAAAAAACAGAAAGAGAAATTAAGGAAACAATACCATTCACCATTGCAACAAAAAGAATAAGATACTTAGGAGTATATCTACCTAAAGAAACAAAAGACCTATACATAGAAAACTATAAAACACTGTGAAAGAAATCAAAGAGGACACAAACAGATGGAGAAACATACTGTCTTCATGGATTGGAAGAATCAATATTGTCAAAATGGCTATTCTACCCAAAGCAATCTATAGATTCAATGCAATCCCTATCAAGCTACCAAAGGTATTTTCCACAGAACTAGAACAAATAATTTCACAATTTGTATGGAAATACAAAAAACCTCGAATAGCCAAAGTAATCTTGAGAAAGAAGAATGGAACTGGAGGAATCAACCTGCCTGACTTCAGACTCTACTACAAAGCCACAGTCATCAAGACAGTATGGTACTGGCACAAAGACAGAAATATAGATCAATGGAACAGAATAGAAAGCCCAGAGATAAATCCACGAACCTATGGACACCTTATCTTTGACAAAGGAGGCAAGGATATACAATGGAAAAAAGACAACCTCTTTAACAAGTGGTGCTGGGAAAACTGGTCAACCACTTGTAAAAGAATGAAACTAGAACACTTTCTAACACCATACACAAAAATAAACTCAAAATGGATTAAAGATCTAAATGTAAGACCAGAAACTATAAAACTCCTAGAGGAGAACATAGGCAAAACACTCTCCGACATAAATCACAGCAAGATCCTCTATGACCCACCTCCCAGAATATTGGAAATAAAAGCAAAACTAAACAAATGGGACCTAATGAAACTTAAAAGCTTTTGCACTACAAAGGAAACTATAAACAAGGTGAAAAGACAGCCCTCAGATTGGGAGAAAATAATAGCAAATGAAGAAACAGACAAAGGATTAATCTCAAAAATATACAAGCAACTCCTGAAGCTCAATTCCAGAAAAATAAATGACCCAATCAAAAAATGGGCCAAAGAACTAAACAGACATTTCTCCAAAGAAGACATACAGATGGCTAACAAACACATGAAAAGATGCTCAACATCACTCATTATCAGAGAAATGCAAATCAAAACCACAATGAGGTACCATTACACGCCAGTCAGGATGGCTGCTATCCAAAAGTCTACAAGCAATAAATGCTGGAGAGGGTGTGGAGAAAAGGGAACCCTCTTACACTGTTGGTGGGAATGCAAACTAGTACAGCCGCTATGGAGAACAGTGTGGAGATTTCTTAAAAAACTGGAAATAGAACTGCCATATGACCCAGCAATCCCACTTCTGGGCATACACACTGAGGAAACCAGATCTGAAAGAGACACGTGCACCCCAATGTTCATCGCAGCACTGTTTATAATAGCCAGGACATGGAAGCAACCTAGATGCCCATCAGCAGATGAATGGATAAGGAAGCTGTGGTACATATACACCATGGAATATTACTCAGCCGTTAAAAAGAATTCATTTGAATCAGTTCTAATGAGATGGATGAAACTGGAGCCCATTATACAGAGTGAAGTAAGCCAGAAAGATAAAGAACATTACAGCATACTAACACATATATATGGAATTTAGAAAGATAGTAACGACAACCCTATATGCAAAACAGAAAAAGAGACACCGAAGTACAGAACAGACTTTTGAACTCTGTGAGAGAAGGTGAGGGTGGGATGTTGTGAAAGAACAGCATGTATATTATCTATGGTGAAACAGATCACCAGCCCAGGTAGGATGCATGAGACAAGTGCTCGGGCCTGGTGTACTGGGAAGACCCGGAGGAATTGGGTGGAGAGGGAGGTGGGAGGGGGGTCGGGATGGGGAATACGTGTAAATCTGTGGCTGATTCATATCAATGTATGAAAAAACCTAATGAAAAAAAGAAAAGAAAAGAGTGGTGGCCACAGACTAAAACTTCTGGAGAAGGTGACACCAAAATGACTAGTAACTCTCGGGGAAAGGGCAAAGTGGGTCCATGTTTGGGAAGTCTTGTGATCCTCTAGGCTGCTCCATGGCTACTGCAGCCTGTGTCTTGATTAGGTGAGATTTAAGAAGGCATGCTTACCATGGCATCTCAATTTTGTGACTCACTAAACCAACAGGCAGCAAAGTTTTGTTCCCTACCCTTTGCCTACTAGGCATTTTGAAAGAGATCTATTGGAAGAAAGATAGGAGAGGACTGTATCATTTTATGAGGTCATGTTAAACCACATCCAAAGTAAGAGAAACCCACGTAAGAGTGTAGGTGTTGTGAGAGGGCATCAGAGGGCAAACACAATTAAACCATAATCACAGAAAAGTAGTCAATCTGATCACACAAACCACAGCCTTGTTTAACTCAATGAAACTAAGCCATGCTGTATGGGGCCATCAAAGACAGACGGGCCATGGTGGAGAGGTATGATAGAACGTGGTCCACTGGAGAAGAAAACAGCAAGTCACTTCAATAGATTTGCCTTGAGAACTCCACGAACAGTATGAAAAGGCAAAATGATATGATACTTAAAGAGTAAGTCCCCAGGTCGTTAGGTGCCCAATATGCTACTGGAGTTCAGTGGACAACTCCAGAAAGAATGAAAGGATGGAGCCAAAGCAAAAACAATACCCAGTTGTGGAGGTGACTGGTAATAGAAGTAAGGTCTGATGCTGTAGCATAGAAACATATATATTATCAAGTGTGAAACATTGCCAGCCCAGGTTGGATGCATGAGACAAGTGCACTGGGAAGACCCAGAGGCATTAGATGGGAAGGGTGGTGGGAGGGGGGATCAGGATGGGGAACACATGTAAATCAATGGTTGATTCATGTCAATGTATGGCAAAAACCACTACAATATTGTAAATTAATTAACCTCCAACTAATAAAAATAAAAGGGGAAAAAAAGAGCAATATTACATAGGAACCTAGAATGTTAGGTCCATGAATCAAGGCAAATTGGAAGTGGTCAAACAGGAGATGTCAAGAGTGAATGTTGACATTCTAGCAATCAGTGAAGTAAAATGGACTGGAATGGGTGAATTTAACTCACATGACCATTATATCTACTACTGTGGGCAGGAACCCCTTAAAAGAAATGAAGTAGCCATCATGATCAACAAAAGAGTGCGAAATGCAGTACTTGGATGCAATCTCAAAAATGACAGAATGATCTCTGTTCATTTCCAAGGCAAACCATTCAATATCATGGTAATCCAAGCCTATGCCCCAACCAGTCATGCTGAAGAAGCTGAAGCTGAATGATTCTATGAAGACCTACAAGACCTTTTAGAAGTAACATGCAAAAATGATGTCCTTTTCATTATAGGGGACAGGAATGCAAAAGTAGGAAGTCAAGAGACATACGGAGTAATAGGCATATATGGCCTTGGAGTATGGAATGAAGCAGGTCCAACGCTAATAGAGTATTGCCAAGAGAATGCACTGGTCATAGCAAACACCCTCTTCCAACAACACAAGAGAAGACTCTACTCATGGACACACCAGATGGTCAAAACCAAAATAAGATTGATATATTCTTTGCAGCCAAAGCTAGAGAAGCTCTACACAGCCAGCAAAAACAAGACCAGGAGCTGACTGTGGCTCATATCATGAACTTCTTATTGCCAAATTCAGACTTAAATTGAAGAAAGTAGGGAAAACCACTAGACCATTCAGGTGGGACCTAAATCAAGTCCCTTATGATTATACAGTGGAAGAGAGAAGTAGCTTTAAGGGACTAGATCTGAATAGACAGAGTACCTGATGAACTATGAATAGAGGTTTGTGACATTGTACAGGAAATGGGGATTAAGACCATCCCCATTGAAAAGAAATGAAAAAAGCAAAATGGTTGTCTGAGGAGGCTTTACAAATAGCTGTGAAAGAAGAGAAGTGAAAGAAAAAAAAAAAAAGACAAAAGGATAGATAGTCCCATTTGAAGGCAGAGATCCAAAGAATAGCAAGGAGAGATAAGAATTCCTTCCTCAGCAAACAATGTGGAAAAAAAAAAGAGGAAAACAATAGAATGGGAAAGACTGGATATCTCTTCAAGAAAATTAGAGATACCAAGGGAACATTTCATCCAAAGATGAGCTCAATAAAGGACAGAAATGGTATGGACCTAACAGAAGCAGAAGATATTAAGAAGAGGTGGCAAGACTACACAGAAAAACTGTACAAAAAAGATACCCTGATCCAGATAATCACAATGGTGTGATCACTCACCTAGATCCAGACATCCTGGAATGTGAGGTCAAGTGGACCTTAAGAAGGATCACTATGAACAAAGCTAGTGGGGGTGATGGAATTCCAGTTGAGCTATTTCAAATCCTGAAAGATGATGCTGTGAAAGTGCTGCACTCAATATGCCAGCAAATTTGCAAACTCAACATTGGCCACGGAATGGAAAAGAACAGTTTTCATTCCAATCCCAAAGAAAGAAAATGCCAAAGAATGCTGAAACTACTGCACAACTGCACTCATCTCACACACTAGTAAAGGAATGCTCAAAGTTCTCCAAGCAAGCCTTCAGCAACACGTGAACCATGAACTTCCAGATGTTTTAGGAAAGGCACAGGAACCAGAGATCAAATTGCCAACATCTGCTGGATCATCAAAAAAGCAACAGAGTTCCAGAAAAACATCTATTTCTACTTTATTGACTATGCCAAAGCCTTTGACTGTGTGGATTACAATAAACTGTGGAAAACTGTGAGAGAGATAGGAATATCAGACCACCTGACCTGCCTCTTGAGAAACCTATATGCAGGTCAGGAGGCAACAGTTAGAACTGGACATGGAACAAGAGACTGGTTCCAAATAGGAAAAAGGGTATGTCAAGGCTTATATTGTCACCCTGCTTATTTAACTTATATGCAGAATATATTATGGGAGATGCTGGGCTGGAAGAAGTACAAGCTGGAATCAAGATTGCTGGGAGAAATATCAATAACGTCACATATGCAGATGACATCACCCTTATGGCTGAAAGTGAAGAAGAACTAAAGAACCTCTTGATGAAATTAGAAGAGTGGAGTGAAAAAGTTGGCTTAAAGCTCAACATCCACAAAACTAAGATCATGGCAACTGGTCCCATCACTTCATGGGAAATAGATGGGGAAACAGTGGAAACAGTGGCTGACTTTATTTTTCTGTGCTTCAAAATCACTGCAGAAGGTGATTGCAGCCATTACATTAAAAGACGCTTACTCCTTAGAAGGAAAATTATAACCAACCGGGGTTGCACATTTAAAAGCAGAGACATTACTTTGCCAGCAAAGTTCTGTCTAGCCAAGGCTATGGTTTTTCCATGGGTTATGTATGGATGTGAGAGTTGGACTGTGAAGAAAGCTGAGCACCGAATAATTGATGCTTTTGAACTGTGGTGTTGGAGAAATCTCTTGAGAGTCTCCTGGATTGCAAGGAGATCCAACCAGTCCATCCTAAAGGAGATCAGTCCTGGTTGTTCCTTGGAAGGACTTATGCTTTTGCTGAAAATCCAACACTATGACCACCTCATGCGAAGAGTTGATTTATCGGGAAAGACCCTGATGCTGGGAGGGATTGGGGCAGGAGGAGAAGGGGATGACAGAGGACAAGATGGCTGGATGTCATCACCAACCTGATGGAAATGAGTCTGAGTAAACTCTGGGAGTTGGTGATGGACAGGGAGGCTTGGAGTGCTGCAGTTCATAGGGTCGCAAAGAGTTGAACACGACTGAGCGACTGAACTTAACTGAACTGCTAACTGCCGGACATGCTTATTTTATTCTATAACTTCCAGCAACTTATACACTTTCTAATATTTCCTAGGTCAACTTAACCCATGAAGTAGAAGTCAGTTCTAACCCAGGTACATCTCTCTACAGAAACAGTGGAAACCTCTTACAAAACATTAAAATTCTGTGAACATTATCAGTTGATGGGCAATAGAGTTCTTTAACAATTTCCTTCTCCTGAGAACCTGGGTAAGAAAAGTAGGGTTCTTTTGAAATCGGAAGCTTATTTTCAAGAGGAAGTGGGTGCATCTTATTGCAAAGTTTGACAAAACAGTGTGCCCTATAGCAGTTATCTTAAATAAATATCTTTCTCATACTTCTGGGGATCTAGCCAGAAGTCAGAGGGTCAGCAGATTTGCTTTCTTCTGAGGCCTCTTTTGGATGATGACTCTTCATCACATGGCATTGTCTTCACATAGAAATGTCTCTGTGTTTCCTGCCTGATCTCCATTTCTTGTATAGAACCAGTCCTGTATACTCAAATATCTACCTATTGGGCCTACTGACAAGCAGGGTCAGAAAGAAATTATACATCACTTAGATTTCAACTTCATACAAAGTGCAGAGTTAGGGCTTCAACATACACATTTTGAGAGGATACGATTTATTTCACAATATTGATTTTCTTCTTTTAACTTGTTACTGCTGTATACTAATCTGTCTCCCAAAGTTCACCCCACTAATCAAATCTACCCAACTCAGAATGCAGGTGGTATAAGGAAAATGGGTTTTTGGGGAGTGATACATCTGTAAAAAAGATTGAAACTTTCTTAGTAACCTAGATATACTCTCCATAAAGTCAAAAGGAAAAGAAAAAATAATTATGTTGAATAAGTATTAAACCATAATGTGATGCACATAAACAAAGTATTAAAATATTGAAAAGTCAAAAGATATATACTATATACATGTACTAGCAAATCAGTCATTATAACAATCTTAAAGTATTAAGTTTTCTTCAAACAGACCTGATGACAACATGTGTCACAGTTATTTGGACATGAATTAACCTGATATTCAGGGTAGCCATCAGTGTTTGCTATATATAGAGAGAGCTATATATAGCTCTCTCTCGCTCTTTCTGTATATATATATATATATATATATACTGGAAAAGGAGAAACTTCTCACATATACATGAGGGAAGGTGGTTGTGAAATAAAGCACTCTCTCCTCCACAGAACTGAGATGTAAGATGCTACTGTTAACAAATACCCACCTGCCCAATACCATTAGGCTAAGCAATATCAAAGATAGGAGTTTAAATAATAGAGATTTTTATTTCAGAACAGTGCAAGGAGATGGGTAGCTTATTCCTTTAAATACACCGGACTCCTCCAAAGCATTCAGCAAAGCCCACTTATAGGACAGGTTAGTGAGGGGTGTGATTAGGTGTTGCAAACATCTTCCTGTCACATTTTCTGTCAATGACATGTTACGGTCAGGTAATACTGTTTCTCTAACCTCTACTGAAATAATTATTGATCCATATTCTGAAAGGAAAAATACCAAGCTTAGCTTTCATCATGCAAGATCCTGGTTAGGAGGAAGGTTTCCCTCTGCAGGCTGGTTATTCTATTTGGGAGGATGCTAGCACCCAGCACCGAGTCTTGGCGCTCCCATCAGTGTCCAGTCCCAGCTGAAGGGGCAAATGTCTTTTCTCTGTGTGCTTCTCTTTCCATGGTGCTCATACCTTATACAGTCATTTTAATGAGGGAGCCACAGGCCCAAGAGACAGCTGGCCCTCAGTCTCCTCATATTACCCAAATGGGGTGCTGGCTATCGTAGACTGTGACCCACGCTGATTGCCACAACCATTAGGTCATGGAGGTGAGGATGGGACATGTTGGCTACTGCTTTGAACCCTGGTGCAGGCCAGCGAGGGGCTCCATTAAGGGCTCTGGGCCTCTGCAATAGACCCTTTTGTCTGTCCTTAAAATTGGCAGTTCACTACCCAACCCAATGGTAGATGGCCTGGAGGGCCCTGGGCAACAGCTGCAATATATATTCTACTACACTCTGGTGAGAGGCTGACTATTCAATTCAGTTCAGTCGATCAGTCATATCTGACTCTTTGGACCCCGAGAACCACAGCACTCCAGGCCTCCCTGTCCGTCAACAACACCCAGAGTCCACCCCAACCCATGTCCATTGAGTCAGTGATGCCATCCAACCATCTCATCCTCCATTGTCCCCATCTCCTCCTTCCCTCAGTCTTTCCCAGCATCAGGGACTTTTCAAATGAGTCAGCTCTTCTCATTACGTGGCCAAAGTATTTGAGTTTCAGATTCAACATCAGTCCCTCCAATGAACACCCAGGACTGATCTCCTTTAGGATGGACTTGTTGTATTTCCTTGAAGTCCAAGGGACTCTCAAGAGTCTTCTCCAACACCACAGTTCAAAACCATCAAATCCTCAGCACTCAGCCTTCTTTGTAGTCCAACTCTTACATCCATACATGACCACTGGAAAAACCATAGCCTTGACTAGACGGACCTTTGTTGGCAAAGAACTGTCTCTGCTTTTTAATATGCTATGCAAGTTGGTCATAACTCTCCTTCCAAGGAGCAAATGTCTTTTAATTTCATGGCTTCAATCACCATCTGCAGTGATTTTGGAGCTCAGAAAAATAAAGTCAGCCACTGTGTTCACTGTTTCCCCATCTATTTCCCGTGAAGTGATGGGATCAGATGTCATGATCTTAGTTTTCTGAATGTTAAGCTTTAAGCCAACTTTTTCAGTCTCCTCTTTCACTTCCATCTAGAGGTTCTTTAGTTCTTCTTCACTTTCGGCCATAAGTGTGATGTCGTCTGTATATCTGAGGTTGTTGATGTTTCTCCTGGCAATCTTGATTCTAGCTTGTCCTTCCTCCAGCCAGAGTTTCTCATGATGTACTCTGCATATAAGTTAAACAAGCAGGGTGACAATATAACAGCTGTGACTTACTTTTCCTATTTGGAACAGATCTGTTTTTCCATGTCCAGTTCTAACTAGTGTTTCCTGACCTGAATACAGGTTTCTCAAGAGGCAGGTCAGGTGGTCTCTTATTCCCAACTCTTTCAGAGTTTTTCACAGTTTATTGTGATCCACACAGTCAAAAGCTTTGGCATAGTCAACAAAGCAGAAATAGATGTTTTTCTGGAACTCACTTGTTTATTTTTTATTTTTTTTATGATCCAGCGGATGTTGGTAGTTCAATCTCTAGTTCCTCTGCCTTTTCTAAAAGCAGTTTGAACATCTGGAAGTTCATGGTTCATGTATTGATGAAGCCTCGCTTGGAGAATTTTGAGCATTCCTTTACAAGCGTGTGAGATGAGTGCAATTTTGTGGTAGTTTGAGCATTCTTTGGTACTGCCTTTCTTTGGGATTAGAATGAAAACTGTTCTTTTCCAGTCCTGTGGCCCATGCTGAGTTTTCCAAATTTGCTAACATATTGAGTGCAGCACTTTCAAAGCATCATCTTTCAGGATTTGAAATAGCTCAATTGGAATTCCATCACCTCCACTAGCTTTGTCCATAGGCATGCCTCCTAAGGTCCACTTGACTTCACATTCCAGGATGTATGGATCTAGGTGAGTAATCACCCCATCGTGATTATCTGGACCAGGAAGATCTTTTTTGTACAGTTCTTCTGTGTATTCTTGCAACCTCTTCTTAATATCTTCTGCTTCTTTAAGGTCCCTAACATTTCTGTCCTTTATTGAGCCCATCTTTGGATGAAATATTCCCTTGAATTCTTTAATTTTCTTGAAAATATCTCTAGTCTTTCCCATTCTATTGTTTTCCTCTATTTCTTTGCATTGCTCGATGAGGAAAGCTTTCTTATCTCTCCTTGCTATTCTTTGGAACTCTGCATTCAAACGGGTAACTTTTAGTGGTTATGTATTTCTAACTTCACTAATAATCTAGAGCTAAGGCCTGCAGATCTATATGTATCCTGTCTATTACTGCATCTTCCTTGAAGAGGTTATTAGACCCATCATGTTCCATTTCCAATAATCTCTGATAACAACTTTCTATTCACTCTTTCTAAATGGAGGCATTTTAACTAAAAACACCACGTGGTTAAAAAGTTTTTTCACCTTGTAACTGAAATATTTTACTTAGCATTAAGTCCTGAACAGCCTATATATTGCAAATGGTGGAACAATTTACTTATTCACTGTTTGAGGTATAGTTGACTTGTAATATTGTTTTAAATAATTTTATTGGTTTATAGATTTATTTACAATGTGGTTTTAATTTCCATAGTATATCAAAGTGAATCAGTTGCGTGTGTACATAGATCCCTTCATTTTTAATTTCCTTTTTATTTAGGTCATCAGAGCATCAAGTAGTTTTTACCCTATTTTCTCCTGTCTCATAATGTAATTAAAAAAATTAATTGGAGGGTAAGCATTACAGAATACTGGGACTGTTTTTGACATAGACCAATATTAACGACCCACAATTATACATGGTAGCTGTCAGTTTTCATTCCGATCCCAAAGAAAGACAATGCCAAACAAAGTTCACATTACCACACAACTGCAGTCATCAACCACTGTAGCAAAGCAATGCTCAAGACAGGCCTCAACAGTACATGTACCATGAATTTTCAGGTGTTTAAGATTGATTCAGAAAGGCAGAGGAACCAGGGATCAGATTGTCAACATTTTTTGGGTCAGCAAAAAGGGAAGAGATTTCGGGGGGGTGGGGGGCAGAATCTATTTCTGCTTCATTGACTACATGAGATCTTTTGACTCTGGATCACAGCAAACTATGGAAAATTCTTCAAGAGATGGTATTACCAGACCACCTGACCTGCCTCCTGAGAAATCTGTATGCAGGCCAAGAAGCAACAATTAGAACTTGATATGTAACAACAGACTGGGTCCAAATCAGGGAAGGCATATGTCAAGGCTGTATACTGTCCCCCTTCTTGTTTAAATTATATGAAGTGTACATTATGCAATATGCAAGTCTGAATGAAGCACAAGATAGAATCAAGATTGCCAGGTAAATATCAATAACCTCAGATACATTGATAGCACGACCCTTATGACAGAAAGTAAAGCGGAACTAAAAATCCACTTAATGAAAGTGAAAGAGGAGAGTGAAAGTGGTGGCTTAAAAATCACCATTCAGAAAACAAAGATCATGGCATCTGGTCCCACCACTTCATGGCAAATATATGCAGAAACTGGAAAGAGTGAGAGAATTTGTTTTTGGGGGGTTATCCAAAATCATTGCAGATGGTGAATGTAGCTATGAAATGTAAAGATGCTTGCTTCTTGGAAGAAAAGCAATGACCACACTAGACAGCATATTAAAAATTAGACAGATTACTTGGCCAACAAATGTCCATCTAGTCAAAGCTATGGTTTTTTCCGGTAGTCATTTATGGATGTAGAATTTGGACTATAAAGAAAGCTGAGCACCAAAGATCTGGTACTTTCAAGCTGTGGTGTTGGGCAAGACTCTTGAGAGTCTCTTGGATTGCAAGGAGAGCCAACCAGTCCATCCTAAAGGAAATCAGTCCTGAATATTTATTAGAAGGACTGGTGCTGAAGCTGAAACTCCAATTCTTTGGCCATCTGATGCAAAGAACTGACTCATTGGAAAAGATCCTGATGCTAGGAAAGGTTCAAGGAAGTAGAAGCAGGGAAGCCAGAGGATGAGATAGTTGGATGGCATCACCAATTCAATGGACATGAGTTTGAGTAAACTTGTGGAGTTTGTGACATTGAGCCCTGGCATGCAGCAGTCCATGGGGTCAGAAAGATTTGCACATGAGTGAGCCACTGAACTGAGCATGGCTTTGCTTATTAGAATAAGAACCATTTCCCCCGTCAGTCAGTCTCTCCCATCAGGAAGCTTCCACAAGCCTCTTATCCTTATCCATCAAAAGGCAGATAGAATGAAAACCACAATCACAGAAAACTAACCAAACTGATCACATGGGCTCATGTGACTTGTCTAACTCAATGAAACTATGAACCATGCCTTGTAGGGCTACCCAAACAGATGAATCATGGTGAAGGGTTCTGACCAAACATGGCCCTTGGAGAAGAGAATGGAAAACCTCTTCAGTATTCCTGCACTGAGAACCCCAGGAACCACATGTAAAAGCAAAATATAGCATACAGAAAGAGGAACTTCCAAGGTTGTAGGTGCCCCATATGCTATGGGATATCAGTGGAGAAGAAACTCCAGGAAGAATGAAGCAATGAAGCCAAAACAAAAACAGAACCCAGCTGCGTATTTGGCTGTTGATGGAAGGAAAGCCTGATGCCATAAAGAGCAATATTATATAGGAACCTGTAAACATAGGTTCATTAGTCAAGGTAAATAGGAAAGAGTCAAACACGAGAAGTCAAGAGAGAACATCTGCGTTTTAGGAATCATTGAACTAAAATGGACTAGAATGGGTGAATTTAACTCAGATGATCATTTTGTCTACTACTGTGGGCAAGAATCCCTTAGAAGAAAATGGATTAGCCACCACAGTAAAAAAAAAAAAAAAAAAGAGTCCGAAGTGTAGTACTTGAAGTCAATCTCAAAAACGACAGAATAATCTCTGTTCATTTTCAATCAAAACATTCAATAGCACAGTAATGGGAGTCTGTGCCCCGACCAGTAACACTGAATTAGCTGAAGTGGAACAGCTCTATGAAGATCTAAGATCTAGAACTATCACCCAAAAGAACATATGATTTTCATCACAGAGGAATGGAATACAAAAGTAAGAAGTCAAGAGATCCCTTCAGTTACAGGCAAATTTGGTATTGGAGTACAAAAGGATTCCAGTCAAAGGCCATCAGAATTTTTCCAAGAGGACACAATCTTCCTAGCAAGCATCCTCTTCCAGCAACACAAGAGAAGACTCTACACATGGATTCACCAGATGTTCAATACTGAAATCAGATTGATTCTTTGTTTTGCAGCCAAAGATGGAGAAGCTCTATATCGTCAGCAAAAACAAGACTGGGAACTGACTGTGGCTCAGATTACGAACTCCTTGTTGCCAAATTCAGACTTAAATTGAAGGAAGTAGGGAAAACCACTAAACCATTTGGGTATGACCTAAATAAAATCCCTTATGATTACACAGTGAAAGTGACAAATAGTTTCAAGAGATTAAATCTGATACAAACAGTACCTGAGGAACAATGGACAGAGGTTTGTGACATTGTACAATAAGCAGTGATCAAGACCATGCTCAAGAAAAAGAAATGCAAAAAGGCAAAATGGTTTTCTGAAGATTGAAGCTACAAACGGCTGAGAAAGAAGAGAACCTGAAAGCAACGGAGAAAAGAAAACATATACCCATTTTAAGGCAAGGTTCCAAAGAATAGCAAGGAGAGATAAGAAAGACTTCTTCAGTCATCAATGTAAACAAATAGAGGAAAATAATAGAATGGGAAAGACTAGTTGTGTGCTCACTCAGCTAGAGCCAGACATCTTAGAATGTGAAGTCAAGCAATACTTATGAAGCTTCCATATAAACAAAGCTAGTGGAGTTGATGGAATTCCAGCTGAGCTATTTCATAGCTGCGGAAGTGCTTCACTCAATATGACAGCAAATTTGGAAAACTCAGCAGTGCACACATGACTGGAAAATTCCACTCCAACCCCAAAGAAAGGTAATGCCAAAGACTGCTCACACAACAATACAATTGTCCTCATCTCAAACAGAAGCAAAGTAATGCTCAAAATTCTTCAAGTCAGGCTTCAACAGTGCATGAACCATAAAATTCCAGATATTCAAGCTGGATTTAGAAAAGGCAGAGGAACCAGAAATTAAATATCCAACATCCATGAGATCATCAAAGTAGCAAGAGAACTCCAGAAAAGAAATAAATAAATAAATAAATCTACTTCTGCTTCATTGTTTATAGCAAAGCCTTTGACTGTGTGGATCACAACAAAGTGGTAGGAATACCAGACCACCTGACCTGCCTTCTGAGAAATCTATATGCAGGTCAAGAAGCATCAATAGAACTGGATGTGAAACAACAGGCCGTTTCCAAATAGGGAAAGGATTATGCCAAGGTTGCATATTGTCACCCTGCTTATTTAAATTATATGCCATGTACAGCACACTAAATGCCAGGCTTGATGAAGCACAAGCAAGAATCAAGATTGCTGGGAGAAATATCAACAACCTCAGATACGTAGATGAAATCACTCTTACGGCAGAAAGTGAAGAAGAAATAAAGAACCTCTTGATGAAAATTAATACAGAACAGACTTTTGAACTCTGTGGAAGAAGGTGAGGGTGGGATGTTTCAAAAGAACAGCATGTATACTATCTATGGTGAAACAGATCACCAGCCCAGGTGGGATGCACGAGACAAGTGCTCCAGCCTGGTGCACTGGGAAGACCCAGAGGAATCGGGTGGAGAGGGAGATGGGAGGGGGGATTGGGATGGGGAATAAGTGTAAATCTATGGCTGATTCATATCAATGTATGACAAAACCCACTGAAATGTTGTGAAGCAATTAGCCTCCAACTAATAAAAAAAATTAAAAAAAAAAAAAAAAATTAAAGCGGAGCGTGAAAAATTTGGGTTAAAACTCCACATTCAGAAAACTAAGATCGTGACATCTGGTCCCATCACTGCTTAGCAAATGGATTGAGAAACAACAGAAATAGCGACAGGCTTTATTTTGGGGGGCTCCAAAAATGTTGCAGATGATGACTTCAGCCATGAACTTAATAGGCACTTGCTCTTTGGATGAAAACTACGACGTACCTAGATAGCATATTTGAAAGCAGAGACATTGCTTTGCCGTAAAGGTCTGCCTGGTCAAAGCTATGGGTTTTACAGCAGTCATGTGCAGATGTGAGACTTGGAGTGTAAAGACAGCTGAGCTCAGAAAAATAAATAACCCAATCAAAAAATGGGCCGCAGAACTAACAGACATTTCTCCAAAGAAGACATACAGATGGCTAAAAAACACATGAAAAGATGCTCAACATCACTCATTATCTGAGAAATGCAAATCAAAACCACAGGAAGAATGGATGCTTTTAAAATGTAGTGTTGGTGAAGACTTTTAGAGTCTCTTGGACGGCAAGGCGGCTAAAAGAAATCAGTCCTGAATATCCATTGGAAGGGATGATGCTGAAGCTGAAACTTCAATAATTTGGACACCTGATATGAAGAACTGACTCACTGGAAAAGACCCTGATGCTGGGCAATGTTAAAGGCAGGAGAGGAGGATGGCAGAGGATTAGATGGTTAGATGGCATCACTGACTCGATGGAGATGAGTTTGAGTAGGCTCTGGGAGTTCGTGATGTACATGGAAGCATGGCTTACTGGGTCCATTGGGTCACAAAAGTTGGACACCATTGAGAGACTGAAATGAACTGAACTCAAATGTAGAATCACCTATATGTTTACATGTGAATATAGTGATGCTTGTTTCACCCCATGATATATTGCATTTTTTATTTCACTTTATGAAAATCTGGAAGCTGGTTTTCTTACATGAAATGTGGAATTATCTATACCTCATGTATGAATCTATGTGGTGGTTCTCTACCATTAAATGTGGATTCTGTATATTTCACATATGAAAAACTTGACACTGCTTTTTAAAGATATGGAAAACAGTATGAAATTAGAATAATCTCTATTGCACAAATGAAAATTTGTGCACAACTGTTTCTTCATGAAGTAAAGAGTTTGTTGTATTCATAATGTATATCAAAACAAAGAACTTCTTCCATGAAGTGCGAAATGGTTTGTATTTATTGTACCAAACCTAGGTACTAATTCTCTGTCATGGAATTTGGACTCTTCTATATTCCACATTTGAGTTCAAAATGGGGATTTTCCTATAAGAAATATGGAAATCTCTATATTTAATATGAAACACTGGTTCTTCAGCTACAGAAATACCTATGTCCCCTGTTTGCCTATGTTTCCGTGTGCCTTGAACATTTCTGTGTGTCTACAATATGAGCTTGTTGCCTGCCTTTGTGTGTATTTCTCTGTGGATGTGCATCCAACCACAGCTGACACAGAGATGAAGGTGACAGACCACAAGATGTGGAGCAAGCAGAAGGAGGCACAAGGAGTCCACAGACTGGGGGAGACTGGTCCATGAATCTCTGAGGTGGTCGTGTTCAGGACAGGAAGGAGGAAAGGATGGCCAGGGGCAACTCGGGAACATGTGTCCACAAATCTGGGTTCACATCAAGAGACATAAAGAAGCTCACAGTTTCTGCAGTGTTGGTGTGTGTGTTTGTACCAGGAAAAGGATGTGGAAGACTTGAGGACTCATCCAGTGTAAATCCAGTGGTGTGGGGCTTTGAAAGCATAGCCTGTAGACTCCTCAGCCTGTGGGAAGTGGGCTGGCCTATGGAAATGGTGGACATGGCTAGAACTTGAACCAAGACTGTGAAGAGGTGAAGGTTCTCCAGAAAAGAGTAGAGACTGGAAGAGGAAGAACAGAAAGATCACCTACTGCACTGGAGAATTTTTCCAAGTTTGAAGAAGGCCCTGGGATAGTGCTGCTTTGGATTGACCCGTCAGATAGCAGACTCCCTCTCTGGATGTGGCCAACAATAGCATCATGTGAGACAAATGACATAATAAGGTAGGATCCTTCACTGTGAAACCGCAGGCATCCTAGCAGACAGGGGGATGAGCGTGACTCTGTCCAGGCATTTCCAGCCTATCTGACAGTTCAGAAAGGTGAAGAAAGTGCAGAGATGGAAGGTAGGCATTTTCACCATTGCTGGGGTGCGCCTGTGAGGGAGCAAAGATGGCAAAGTAAACGGATGTGAACTCATCTTTTCCTGTGAGAGCTCTAAAACTGAAGCTTGCTGCTGAATGACCATTGACAGAGGAATGTGTGGTCCCACCAAAAAACAAACAAACAAGCAAACAGAAAAAAACAAACAAACAACAAAACACATGTCCAAGGGCAAAGGAAAAATCCCAACAACACTGTAGGAGGGGTGAATTTGCATTAAGAATCAGTACCAGGGGGGAGAAGCTAAGATGGCAGAGAAATAGGACAGGGAGACCACTTTCTCCCCTATAAATTCATCGAAAGAATATTTGAACGCTGAGCAAACTTCACAAAACAACTTCTGACCACTAGCAGAAGACGTCAGGCACCCAGAAAAGCAGCCCATCATCTTTGAAAGGAGGTAGGGGAAAATATAAAAGATAAAAAGAGAGCCAAAAGAGCTAGGAATGGAGACTCATCCCGCGAAGGGAGTCGCAATAGAGAAAGTTTCCAAAACCAGGAAACCCTCTAACTGGCGGGTCTGGGCGAAGTTTTTGAATCTCGGAGGGCAAAATAACTGGGAGGAAAAATAAGTAAAACCCACAGAATACATGCCTAAAAGCAACTCCTAGCAGAAAAGTACCCCAGACGCCGACATCCACCACCAGCAAGTGGGGGTGGAACGGAGAGGAGCAGGGGGCATTGTATAGGGTAAGGACCGGGCCCGAATGACCTGAGGGCAATCTGAGGGAGCTTATGTGAGATAACAACTTAAACTATGGGATAGCAGGAGAGGGAGAGAGAAAATTAACCAGCCTGAACACACTGCCGGCCATTCACAAAACAAAGGGACTGAGCAATTCCAGAGAAGAGCTAGCAGGCAGCAGACTGACTTATCCCCCGCCGGAGGCAGGAGACCTAGAAGAAATTAAAAAGAGTTAATTAAAAATGAATAATGCAATAAATGAGATCAAAAACACTCTGGAGCAAACCAACAGTAGAATAATGCAGACAGAAGATAGGATAAGTGAGGTAGAAGATAAAATGGTGGAAACAAATGAAGCAGAGAGGAAAAAAAGAAAAAAAAGAATCAAAAGAAATGAGGACAACCTCAGGGACCTCTGGGACAATGTGAAACACCCCAACATTCGAATCATAGGAGTCCCAGAAGAAGAAGACAAAAAGAAAGGCCATGAGAAAATACTCGAGGAGATAATAGTTGAAAACTTCCCTAAAATGGGGAAGGAAATAGTTACACAGGTCCAAGAAACCCAGAGAGTCCCAAACAGGATAAACACAAGGCCAAACACCCCAAGACACATTTAATCAAATTAACAAAGATCAAACACAAAGAACAAATATTAAAAGCAGCAAGGGAGAAACAACAAATAACACACAAAGGGATTCCCATAAGGATTACAGCTGATCTATCAATAGAAACCCTTCAGGACAGAAGGGAATGGCAGGACATACTTAAAGTAATGACAGAGAATAACCTACAACCTAGATTACTGTACCCAGCAAGGATCTCATTCAGATATGAAGGAGAATCCAAAAGCTTTATAGACAAGCAAAAGCTGAGAGAATTCAGCACCACCAAACCAGCTCTTCAACAAATGCTAAAGGATCTTCTCTAGACAGGAAAGGCAGAAAAGTTGTATGAACGTGAATCCAAAACAACAAAGTAAATGACAATGGACTATACCTATCAATAATTACCTTAAATGTAAATGGGTTGAATACCCCAACCAAAAGACAAAGACTCGCTGAATGGATACAAAAGCAAGACCCCCATATGTGCTGTCTACAAGAGACCCACCTCAAAACAAGAGACACATACAGACTAAAGGTGAAGTGAAGGAAAAAAATATTTCACGCAAACGGAGAATCACAATACTTATGTCAGATAAAATAGACTTTAAAATAAAGGCTGTGAAAAGAGACAAAGAAGGACACTATATAATGAAAAAAGGGTCAATTCAAAAAGAAGATATAACAATTATAAATATATATGCACCCAACTAAGAAGCACCTCAATATGTAAGGCAAACATTAATGAATATGAAAGAGGAAATTAATAGTAACACAATAATAGTGGGATACTTTAATACCCCACTCACAATTATGGATAGATCAACTAAACAGAAAATTAACAAGGAAACACAAACTTTAAATCACACAATGGACCAGCTAGACCTAATTGATATCTATAGGACATTTCAGCCCAAAACAATCAATTTCACCTTTTTCTCAAGTGCATACGGAACCTTCTCCAGAACAGATCACATACTGGGCCATAAATCAGGCTTGGTAAATTGAAATTGAATTGAAATCATTGAATTGAAATCATTCCAGTCATCTTTTCTGACCACAGTGCATTAAGGTTAGATCTCAATTACAGGAAAAAAAAAAAAATTCAAACATATAGAGGCTAAATAACACGCTTCTGAATGACCAACAAATCATAGAATAAATCAAAAAATAAATCAAAATATGCCCAGAAAGGAATGAAAATGAAAACACAACAACCCAAAACCTATGGGACACTGTAAAAGCAGTGCTAAGTGGAAGGTTCAGAGCATTACAGGCTTACCTCAAGAAACAAGAAAAAAGTCAAATAACCTAACTCTACACCTAATACAACTAGAGAAGGAAGAAAAGAAGAACTGAAGTGTTAGTAGAAGGAAAGAAATCTTAAAAATTAGGGCAGAAATAAAAGCAAAAGAAACTAAAGAGACCATAGTAAAAATCAACAAAGCTAAAAGCTGGGTTTTTTTTGAAAAAAAAAGGCAAACCATTACCAAGACTCATTAAGAAAGAAAGGGGGAAGAACCAAATTAACAAAATTAGAAATGAAAACGGAGAGATCACAACAGACAACAATGAAATACAAAGGATCATAAGAGTCTATTCCCAGCAGTTCTATGCCAATAAAATGGACAACTTGGAAGAAATGGACAAATTCTTAGAAAAGCATAACTTTGCAAAACTGAACCAGACAGAAATAGAAGATCTTAACAAGCCCATCACAAGCAAGGAAATCGAAACTGTAATCAGAAATCTTCCAGAAAACAAAAGCCCAGGACCAGATGGCTTCACAACTGAATTCTACCACAAACTTACAGAAGAGCTAACACCTATCTTACTCAAGCTCTTCTAGAAAATTACAGAAGAAGGTAAACTTCCAAACTCATTCCATGAGGCCACCATCATCTTAATTCCAAAACCAGGCAAGGATGCCACAATAAATAAATAAATAAATAAAAGAAAGAAAGAAAGAAGGAAAGAAAGAAAACTGCAGGCCAATATCATTGTTGAACATAGATGCAAAAATCCTTAACAAAATTCTAGCAAACAGAATCCAACAACATATTAAAAAAAATCATACATCATGACTAAGTGGGCTTTAACCCAGAAATGCAAGGATTCTTTAATATCCACAAATCAATCAATGTAATACACCACATTAACAAATTGAAAGATAAAAGCCATATGATTATCTCAATAGATGCAGAGAAAGCCTTTGACAAAATTCAACACTCATTTATGATTAAAATAGGATAAGTGAGGTAGAAGATAAAATGGTGGAAATAAATGAAGCAGAGAGGAAAAAAGAAAAAAGAATCAAAAGAAATGAGGACAACCTCAGGGACCTCTGGGCAATGTGAAATGCCCCAACATTCGAATCATAGGAGTCCCAGAAGAAGAAGACAAAAAGAAAGGCCATGAGAAGATACTCAAGGAGATAATAGCTGAAATCTTCCCCAAAGTGGGGAAAGAAATAGTGACACAAGTCCAAGAAACCCAGAGAGCCCCAAACAGGATAAACCCAAGGTGAAACACCCCAAGACAAATATTAGTCAAATTAACAAAGATCAAACACAAAGAACGAATATTAAAAGCAGCAAGGAAGAAACAACAAATAACACACAAGGGGATTCCCATAAGGATAACAGTTGATTTTTCAATAGAAGCCCTTCAGGCCACAGTGGAATGGCAGGACATACTTAAAGTAATGACAGAGAATAACCTACAACCCAGAATACTGTACCCTGAAAGGATCTCATTCAGATATGAAGGAGAATTCAAAAGCTTTACAGACAAGCAAAAGTTGAGAGAATTCAGCACCACCAAACCAAATCTTCAACACATGCTAAAGGATCTTCTCTAGACAGGAAAGGCAGAAACGTTGTATGAACGTGAACCCAAAACAAGAAAGCAAATGTCAACGGGCCCATTCTTGTCAATAATTACCTTAAATGTAAATGGGTTGAATGCCCCAACCAAAAGACAAAGACTGACTGAATGGATACAAAAGCAAGACCCCTATATGTGCTGTCTACAAGAGACCAACCTCAAAGCAAGGGACACATACAGACTGAAAGTGAAGGTATGGAAAAAAAAATTCATGCAAACGGAGACTGAAAGAAAGCAAGAGTTGCAATACTTATATCAGATGAATTGACTTCAAAATAAAGGCTGTGAAAGGAGACAAAGAAGAATACTACATAATGATAAAATGATCAATCTAAGAAGAAGATATAACAATTATAAATATAGGTGGTATTATATTGTGTTATATTATATTATACATATTATATATTTAATATAGAAATTATATGTTATATAATTATAATATGTTTTAAAATTATCAAATTTTAAAATTAAATATATTAAAAATGCAAACATATGGAGGCTAAATAACATGCTGCTGAATAACCACCAAATCATAAAAGAAATCAAAATATGTGTAGAAATGAATGAAAATGAAAATGCAACCCAAAACCTATGGGACACTCTAAAAGTAGTGCTTAGGGGAAGGTTCATAGCAATACAGGCTTACCTCAAGAAACAAGAAAAAAGCCAAACAAATAACCTAACTTTACATCTAAAGCAACCAGAGAAGGAAGAAATGAAGAACCCCAGGGTTAGTAGAAGGAAAAAAAAAATCCTTAAAATCAGGGCAGAAATAAATGCAAAAGAAACAGAAGAAACCATAGCAAAAATCAAGATAGCTAAAAGCTGGTTTTTTGAAAAGGTAAATATAATTGACAAACCGTTAGCCAAACTCATCAAGAAACAAAGGGAGGAGAACCAAATATACAAAATTAGAAATGAAAATGGAGAGATCGCAACAGACAACTATGAAATACAGAGGACCATAAGAGACTGGTAACAGCAGCTATATGCCAATAAAACGGACAACTTGGAAGAAATGGGCAAGTTCTTAGAAAAGTATAACGTTCCAAAACTGAACCAGGAAGAATTAGAAGATCTTAATAGACCCATCACAAGCACGGAAATTGAAACAGTAATCAGAAATCTTCCAGCAAACAAAAGCCTATGACCAGATGGCTTCACAGCTGAATTCTACCAAAAATTTAGAGATGAGCTAACACCTACCTAAGAAGGTCCAAACTACCACACATCTCACACGCTAGTAAGGTAATGAACAAAATTCTCCAAACCAGGCTTCAGCAATATGTGAACCGAGAACTTCCAGATGTTCAAGCTGGCTTTGGAAAAGGCAGAGGAACCAGAAATCAAATTTTGAATGTCTGCTGGATCATTGAAAAAGCAAGATAGTTCCAGAAAAAAACATTTATTTCTGCTTTATTGACTATGCAATGCCTTCGACTGTGTGGATCACAGTAAACTGTGGAAATTCTGAAGGAGATGGAAATACCAGACCACCTGACCTGCCTCTTGAGAAACCTATATGCAGGTCAGAAAGCAACAGTTAGAACTGGACATGGAACAACAGACTGGTTCCAAATAGGAAAAGGAGTACATCAAGGCTCTACATTGTCACCCCGCCTGTTTAACTTATATGCAGAGTATATAATGAGAAACGCTGGGGTGAAAAAGCAGAAGCTGGAATCAAGGTTGCGGGAGAAATATCAATAACCTCAGATATGTGGATGACACCACCCTTATGGCAGAGAGTGAAGAGGATCTAAAAAGCCTCTTGATGAAAGTGAAAGAGGAGAGTGAAAAAGTTGGCTTAAAGCTTAACATTCAGAAAACTAGGATCATGGCATCTGGTTTCATCACCTCATGGGAAATAGACAGTGGAAACAGTGTCTGATTTGTTTTTGAGGGCTCCAAAATCACTGCAGATGGTGACTGCAGCCATGAAATTAAAAGACGCTTACTCCTTGGGAGGAAATTTATGACCAACCTAGATAGCATATTAAAAAGCAGAGACATTACTTTGCCAAAAAAGGTCCATCTGGTCAAGGCTATGATTTTTCCAGTGGTCACATATAGAGGTGAGAGTTGGGCTGTGAAGAAAGCTGAGCACTGTAAACTTGATGCTTTTGAACTATGGTGTTGGAGAAGACTCCTGAGAGTCCCTTGGACTGCAAGGAGATCCAACCTGTCCATCGTGAAAGAGATCAGTCCTGGGTGTTCATTGGAAGCTGAAACTCCAATACTTTGGCCACCTCACGTGAAGAGTTGACTCGTTGGAGAAGACCCTGATGCTGGGAGGGATTGGGGGCAGGAGGAGAAGGGGATGACAGAGGATGAGATGGCTGGATGGCATCACCGACTCGATGGACATGAGTTTGAGTGAACTCCAGGAGTTTGTGATGGACAGAGAGGCCGGTGTTCTGTGATTCATTTGGCCTCAAGCAGTCGGACACGACTGAGCGACTGAACTAAACTGAACTGAACACCTATCTTACACAAACTTTTCCAGAAAATTGCAGAAGAAGGCAAACTTCCAAACTCATTCTACGAGGCCGACATCACCCTAATTCCAAAACCAGACAATGATGTCACAAGAAAAAAAGAAAAAGAAAAGAAAACTACAGGCCAATATCACTGATGAACATAGATGCAAAAATCCTTAGCACAATTCTAGCAAGCAGAATCCAACAGCATATTAAGAAGATCATACATCTTGACCAAGTGGGCTTTATCCAAGGAATGCAAGGATTCTTTAATATCTGCAAATCAATCAATGTAATACACAACACTTACAAATTGAAAGATAAAAACCATATGATTATCTCAATAGATGCAGAAAAAGCCTTTGGCAAAATTCAACATCTATTTATGATAAAAACTCTCCAGAAAGCAGGCATAGAAGGAACATACCTCAACATCCTAAAAGGTATATATGACAAACCCACAGCAAACATTATCCTCAATGGTGAAATATTGAAAGCATTTCCCTTAAAGTCAGGAAATAGACAAGGGTGCCCACCCTCACCACTGTTATTCAACATAGTTTTGGAAGTGTTGGCCACAGCAATTAGAGCAGAAAAATAAATAAAAGGAATCTACATAGGAAAAGAAGAAGTAAAACTCTCACTGTTTGCAGACGACATGATCCTCTACATAGAAAACCCTAAACACTCTACTAGAAAATTACTAGAGGTAATCAGTGGCTACAATAATGTTGCAGGATATAAAATTAACACACAGAAATCCCTTGCATTCCTATACACTAACAATGAGAAAACAGAAAGAAAAATTAAGGAAACAGTACCATTCACCATTGCAACAAAAAGAATAAAATACTTAGGAGTATATCTACCTAAAGAAACAAAAGACCTATATATATACATGAAACTATAAAACACTGATGAACGAAATTGAAGAGGACACAAATAGATGGAGAAATATAACGTATTCATGGATTGGAAGAATCAATATGTGAAACTAACTATACCAACCAAAGCAATCCATAGATTCAATCCTATCAAGCTACCAATGGTATTTTTCACAGAAGAAGAACAAACGATTTCACCATCTGTATGGAAATACAAAACCTCAAATAGACAAAGAAATCTTGAGAAAGAAGAATGGAACTGGAGGAGTCAACCTGCATGACTTCAGGTACTACTACAAATCTACCGTCTTCAATACAGTATGGTACTGGCACAAAGACAGAAATATAGATCAATAGGACAGAATAGAAAGCCCAGAGATACATCCACATACCTATGTGCACCTTTTCTTTGACAAAGGGGGCAAAGGATATAGAATGGAAAAAAGACAACCTCTTTAACAAGTGGTGCTGGAAAAACTGGTCAACCACTTGTTAAAGAATGAAACTAGAACACTTTCTGACACCATACACAAAAATAAGCTCAAAATGGATTAAAGATCTAAATGTAAGGCCAGAAACTATAAAATTCCTAGAGGAGAACATAGGCAAAACCCTCTCTGACATAAATCACAGCAGGATCCTCTATGACCCACCTCCCAGAATATTGTAAGTAAAAGCAAAAATAAACAAATGGAACCTAATGAAACTTAAAAGCTTTCACACAACAAAGGAAACTATAAGCAAGGTGAAAAGACAGCCCTCAGATTGGGAGAAAATAATAGCAAACGAAGCACCAGATAAAGGATTCATCTCAAAAATATACAAGCAACCCCTGCAGCTCAATTCCAGAAAAATAAATGACCCATTCAAAAAAATGGGCCAAAGAACTAAACAGACATTTCTCCAAAGAAGACATACAGATGACTAACAGACACATGAAAAGATGCTCAACATCACTCATTATCAGAGAAAATGCAAATCAAACCACAATGAGGCACCATTACACACCAGTCAGCATGGTTGCTATCCAAAAGTCTACAAGCAATAAACGCTGGAGAGGGTGTGGAGAAAAGGGAACCTTCTTACACTGTTGGTGGGAATGCAAACTAGTACAGCCGCTATGGAGAACAGTGTGGAGATTTCTTAAAAAACTGGAAGTAGAACTGCCATATGACCCAGCAATCCCACTTCTGGACATACACACCGAGGAATCGAGATCTGAAAGAGACACGTGTACCCCAATGTTCATCGCAGCACTGTTTACAATTGCCAGGACTTGGAAGCAACCTGGATGCCCATCAGGAGACGAATGGATAAGGAAGGTATGGTACATATACACAGGGGAATATTACTCAGCTACTAGAAAGAATTCATTTGAATCAGTTCTAATGAGATGGGTGACACTGGAGCCTATTATACAGAGTGAAGTAAGCCAGAAAGATAAAGACCGATACAGTATACTAATGCATATATATGGAATTTAGAAAGATGGTAACGATAACCCAATATGCAAAACAGAAAAAGAGACACAGATGTACAGAACAGACTTTGGGACTGTGGGAGAAGGCGAGATGTTCTGAGAGAATAGCATTGAAACAAGTATACTATCAAAGGTTAAACAGATCTGCAGCTCAGGTTGGATGCAGGAGACTGGCGCATTGGGAAGACCCAGAAGGATGGGATGAGTAGGGAGGTGGGAGGGGGTATCAGGATGGCGGTAAATCCATGGCTGATTCATATCAATGTATGAAAAACCAACCAACCAAACAAACAAACACTACAATATTGTAAAGTAGTTAGCCTCCAACTAATAAAAATAAATGAAAACAAAATGAAATAACTCAACTGGAATTCCATCCCTCCACTAGTTTTTTTGTTTTTTTGTTTTTTTTTTTTGTAGTGATAATTCCTAAGGCCCACTTGACTCCACTCTTCAGGATTTTGGCCCTAGGTGAGTCTGAGTGATCACTCCCTCCAGATTATCTTGGTCGTGAAGATATTTTTTGTATAGTTCTTCTATGTATTCTTTCCACCTCTTCTTAATAGTGTCTGCTTCTTTTCGGACCATACGATTTCTATCCTTTCCTGAGCCCATCTTTGCATTAAATGTTCCCTTGTTATCTCTAATTTTCTCGAGGAGATCTCTAGTCGTTACCATTCTAGTGTTTTCTTCTATTTCTTTGCATTGGACGCTGAGGAGGGCTTTCATTTCTCTCCTTGTATTCTTTGAAACTCTGCATTCAATGCATATATCTTTCCTTTTCTACATTGCTTTTCACTTCTCTTCTTTTCACACCTATTTATAAGGCCTCCTCAGACAGGCATTTTGCTCTCTTGCATTTCTTTTTCTCGGGGTGGTCTTGATTCCTGTTTCCTGTACAATGTCACGAACCTCCAACCATAGGGCATCAGGCACCCTGTCTATCAGATCTATTCTTAAATCTAAATCTATCTTAAATCTATTTCTCCCTCCCACTGTAGAGTCATAAGGGATTGACATAGGTCATACCTGAATTGTCTAGTGTTCTCCCCCTGTTCCTTCTATTAAAGTGTGAATTTGGCAATAAGGAGTTCATGATGTGAGCCACAGTCAGCTCCTGATCTTTTCTTACTGATTGTATAGAGCTTCTCCACCTTTGGCTGTAAAGAATATAATCAATCTGATTTTAGTGTTGCCCATCTGGAGATGTCCATGTGTAGAGTCTTCTCTTGTGTTGTTGAAAGAGGGTGTTTGCTATGACCACTGCATTCTCTTGGGAGAACTACATTAGCCTTTTCCCAGCTTCGTTCTGTACTCCAAGGCCAAGTTTACCTACTACTCCAGGTGTTTTTTGACTTCCTACTTTTGCATTCCAGCGCCCTTTAATGAAAATGACATCTTTTGGGGGTGTTAGTTCTAGAAGGTCTTGTAGGCTTTCATAGAATCACTCAGCTTCCAGTTCTTCAGCATTACTGGCCAGGGCATAGACTTGGATTACCGTGATATTGATTGATTTGTCTTGGAAATGAACAGAGATCACTCTGTCATTTTTGAGATTGCATTCAAATATTTCATTTCAGACTCTTCTGTTGACTTGATGGCTACTCCATTTCTTCTAAGGGATTCTTTCCCACAGTCGTCGATATAATGGTCATCTGAGTTAAATTCACCCTTTCCAGTCCATCTTAGTTCGCTGATTCCTAGAATATCAATGTTCACTCTTGTCATCTGTTGTTTGACCACTTCCAATTTGCCTTGATTCATGGACCTAACATTCCAGGTTCCTATGCAATATTGCTCTTTACAGTGTCAGACGTTGCTTTTATCACCAGACCCATCAAGAACCGGATGTTGCTTTTGCTTTGGCGCCATCCCTTCATTCTTTCTGGAGTTATTTCTCCGCTGATCTCCAGTAGCATATTGGGCACCTACCGACCTGAGGAGTCCATCTCTCAGTTTCCTATCTTTTTGCCTTTTCAAACTGTTCATGGAGTTCTCAAGGCAAAAATACTGAAATGGTTTGCCATTCCCTTCTTCAGTGGACCACATTCTGTCAGACCTATCCACTATGACCCAAGCATCTTGGGTGGCCCCAGACGGCATGGCTTACTTTCACTGAGCTAGAAAATTCTCTGGTTCATGTGATCCAATTGGCTAGTTGTCTGTGATTGTGGTTTTGGTCTGTCTGCCTTCTGATGCTCTCTCTCAGTGCCTACCATATTCCTTGGGTTGAATAGCAAGTGTGGACTCTGATTTAAAGAACCCTGATAGAAAAAAAAAAAAAAAAATTACCAGCAAGAATGCCAACTAACATTCACCAAGGGAAAAAAAAATGAAAAAGATTCATACCTAGCCTCAATTTCTCTTCAGGAGAAATTCCATTATTTTCCTCTATCATAAATAGAGGCAAATAGATGTCTGAGATTTCTTTTTTTTTTTTTTTTTATTCCATAGCTATATTAGTAACTGAAAAATATGTTTTTTGTAGAAACCAATGATTTTTTTTTAAGCTGATCTTGGGATAGGCAACCAACGTTGTTCATTTGAACTTACAATCAAGATTTTTTGTTGTTGTTGTTCGTTTTTTGAGGGAATTCTTTCTGCAACTCCAGAATTTATTAAGATCGATAAGCTTAAAAATTCTGTTTCTTCTTGGTTCCAATATTCAGGTTGTCCTGGAGAAGGAAATGGCTACCCAACCCAATATCCTTGCCTAGAAAAGCCCATGGACAGAGGAGCCTAGTGGGCTGCAGTCCATGAGGTTGCAAAGAGTCAGGCATGATTCGGTGACTAAGATGTACACCCATTCAAGTTGTATTACTCAGATACAATCCTTTACTCCTGAATGCAGACAAGTAGAATCAGAAGCTAAAATAGATGTGGGTTGTCATAATATTTTCCATTTGGAAAGGAGAATCTATCAAAGCTCATCAAACAGGTCAGTCTAAAATTAAAATCTCAAAACAATTTATAAACTGAAAAAAAAAAAAAAAACCTTCCTGAAGAATTTAAAATAAGATCTCATAGACATTTCTAAAAAAGAAAGATCAAGGAAAACAGAAGAACAGTGTCTTCACAGACAGTGAGACTGAGAAGAACAGAGCACAGACTGACATTTCAGTGTGGTTGAAGAAATGAAACTGAAAGGAACAATGTGAAGATTGAAAAAAATGATAGAATACAGAATCCTAAAAGTTTATTTATCCTCAAGAACTTGCTTCCTGTCGCATGGCTTAGCTGGTGAATGACAATTTTCTCTGGCTATAGCAAAGTAGAGGGTGCCTGAAGAACATAAATCGCTGCTGAGAATGGTTAGGAGACCACTGGATCATGTGTATTTGAGAAATCACATACACTTTTGGTGACTGGGGGACAATAATGACAACAAATGTGGCTGAATCTATGCATGGTAAGTGGTAAAATTAGTGTAACTGAGATATAGATAGGGTATGGTGGGATAGAAAATGAAGTAGTCAAATGTCAATAACAGGAGAGAATGTGTTGCTAATGCTGTTCAGTCAGTTGTTCATGCCCATCCCTTTGCCACCCCATGGCCTGTGTCCCATCAGTCTTAGCTTCCCTATATCCCAGAATTTGTTCAGACTCATGTCCATAGAGTTGGTGATACTATAACACTCTCAGCATCTGCCACCCACTTCTCCTTTTACCTTCAATCTTTCCCAGTATCAGGGCATTCTCTAATGAGACAGCACTTTGCATCAGGTGGCCAAAGGAGGAAAGAACACTGAAAGATAACAAAGGTGTTTCCAAGGAAATCTCTTGAAACCATCTAAGATATAGATGCAGAAAATGCCTTCGACAAAATTCAGCACCCATTTATGATAAAAGCTGTAGAAGAAGTGGGAACAGAGAGAACCTTCTTCAACTTAATAAAGGCCACGCATGGATAAAACCACTGTTTACATGCTTCTCATAGGTAAAATCTTGAACATGCTGCCTAAGTTCATGAAAAAGACAAAGTTGCCACTTCTTACCTCTGTTAATCAACATAATCTTGTGACTTCTAGCTACAGCAATCAGTGAAGAAGAAGAAGAAAATTACCAGCAAACTGGAACAGAAGGGATAAAATTGTTACTGTTTGCAAACATATATTGCTATGCCAGAGAATTGTAAGATGCGACCAGAAAATTAATAGACATAGTTAATGACTTTAGGGATGTTTCTGGATACAAAATAAACACAAAGAAATCTCCTATACATAACAACAGAAAACCAAAAACAAAAATTAAGGAAACAATTTAGTTCACCATTGTAACAAGAAAAATATAATCTCTGGGAATGAACCTGCCTAAACAGAGGGGAAAAAAAAAAACGAAAAAACAAAAACAAAAACTTGTGCACAGAAAAGAACAAGGTATGGGTAAAACAAATGAAAGATGACAAAAATGGAAAGAGCAATATACTATTCTTTGGACTGGAAGAATCAATATTGTGAAAATGGCAACACTATAAAAAGGAGCTTACAGATTCAATGCAACCCCTATTAATTTATGAATGACATTTTCCACAAAGCTAGAACCAAAAATATTTACAACTTGATGGAAACACGAAGGCTTTGAATAACGAAGCAAACTTGAGAAAGAAAAACTGAGCTGGAGGACTCAGGTTTCCCCAATTTAGTCTATGCAAAAATAAATAAATAAAATAACCCATAGTAATCAGCATGGCATGCAATTGGCATAAAATCAGGGTTAAAGTCAATGGAACAGACAGAAAACCCTAAGATAATCTCTTGCCCAAATGATCACCTGATCTATGGTAAAGGAGGCAACAATTTGCAATGGAAAGAAGATAATATATTTGATAAGTTATGCTGGAAAATCTGGGCATATTCCCCTACAATACTGTTCTTTACATGATTTGATTTTACTTTCATCACCAGACACATCTACAATGAGGTTTATTTCCACTTTGGGAAAACCAGCTAATGCTTTTTGGAACCATTAGTTATTACCCTCTGCTCCTCCCCAGTAGTATGTTAGACATCTACCATCCTGGAAGATGCATCTTTTGGTGTCATACCTTGTTGCCTTTTTGTACAGTTCATGGAGGTCCCATAGCAAGTACAATGGGGTGGTTTGCCATTCCCTCCTCTAGTGGATCACATTTAGTCACTCCTTACCACCATAGAAAAAGACAATTTCAAGATGGATTAAAGACCTACGTATAATGCCAGAAATGTAAATCAATAATATTTGAGGAAAGCATAGGTAGAACACATCGTGACATGAAATGCAGTAGAAACTTTTTTTTTTTTTTTTTTACCTACCTCCTTGGGAAACGAAAATAAAACCAAAAATAAATAACAAGACCAAAATAAAATGAAAAGTTTTGCAAAACAAACCCATAATCAAGACAGAAATGTAGTCTCATTATAGGAAAAATATTTGCAACTGAAGATAACAACAACAGAGCAATCTCCAAAATGTGGAAGCAGCTTATGTGGCTCAATAACAGAAGAATGAGCAACCCAACCAGAACAAATGAACAGATGATGCAATAGACATTTATCCTAAGTAATCATATGGATTTCCGATAATATATGAAAAGATGCTCAGCATCGCTAACTGTGAGAGAAAGGGAAATAAAACCTTCAGTGGGGGTATCAATTCACATTTGTCCAAATACCCATTATCAAAAATATCTACACAAAATAAAGGCTGGAGAGGGTGTGGTGTAAAGGGAACTATCGTGTACTGCAGCTGGCAATGTACATTGATAGACTACAACGGAGAATAGTGAATCCTTTAAAAGTAAGAGTGAAGCTACAATATGATCAAAAAGTCCCAATCCTTGTCATTTAACTGAGAAAAACAATAACTCCAAAAGATGCACAGCCCCAAAATTGATGGCAGCAATATTTACAATAGCAGGACACGGAAGCAACAGAAATATCCATCTGCAGAGGAACGGATAAAAAGAGTTGGTACATGCATGCAACAGCCTTAAGATGGAATTAAATCAGGTAAACTGGATAGATGCAGGTGGACTGGAACAGTGTCATATATAATGAAGCTAAGTCGAAAGAAGAAAAGAAATATCACATTTTAACACAAATATACGGGATCTAGGTAAAACTGGTATAGATGATTGTCTATGATAAGCATAGGTAGGGACACAGCCAAGGAGAAGAAATATATGGTTATCAAGGATGAAAAGCCGAGTTGTGGTAGAATTTGGGAGATTACAACTGACACATATATATTTTTGATGTACATGTATAGCACAGGGAAGTCTACTTAAAACACTATGGTGACCAGAATCAGAAAGAAGTCAAAAAGTGAAGGGATAGATGTATGGTTGCTGTTCAGTCACTACCTCGTATACTAGTCTTTGTGACCCAAAGGCCTGCAGCATTCCATAATTTTGCTTTAGGGGAGAAACTAACCAAATAATGTAAAGCAAGTATACTCCAAAAGAATTTACATTTTAAAAGTATATTAACATTTTTATAAGCATCATTATTCTTAATGAGTCTCACGTTAACTTGGAAGTCAAAAGTAGAACTCGAAACATGTACACCTTAATGGCAAATGCAATGCAAATCCTGGGAAAGTGTATCCAAGTTCATAACACACTTATTAACAAGAGAGCAATAAAAATAATAGTGAGTGTGCATCATAAACTGGTGTATAAGTGAATGTAGAAAGACTGAAAGTTTTTCCCCAAAAGAAAAATCACTTTTAAAAAGGTGGGACAGAACCATAAACAATCAACTCTGTCTAGTTTACCCATGCTATGTACCTGTGTATTTTACATATTGCAGTGTCTTAATTTTTTATGCATTTATTCTATTCCATTGTTTCTTTAAAACACCCATTGTATTTGTCACCCAATGTCTTTTACTTATTTGTTATGGATGAATGGCAATCTGTGTGCTCTCTTAAAACTCCTTTATTTATTTATTTTAAAGACATTGGTTCATTCACAGGAATTTTAGCTTTCCAAAATCTTTAACTGGTTATACAGATATGCTGAATTATATTCCCAAGATGGCTGTAGCTACAAGAAAATCTGAATTTTATTAAGGCATCCTGTTCAAAGGTATCCTGAAATCAACTATACAATTTGGTAAAACAGCCATGTCACCTCACCCATAATATACCCATTTTAGAAATTCCTGACTGATCTAGATAAGTACCATTTTGAAGGCACGTGCTCCTTTCCCCCCTCACTTTAATTCCTGCTTTTATTTTATTATTATTATTTTGAATTCAGTAACACAATGGGAACCATCGTAATCTGAGGTTCCCCACGTCAGAACACAGAAAATGCAGACTCCATGGCCATATTATTTCTTTTCTGTCAACTTTGTTCGTGCTTATAGACGTGCTGTGGTACTCCTCAGGACCTTAGAGTAAGAGAGCTTGATTTTGAACTGGTTCTGAATGTTTGATAGTAAGGAATGTCCTGAAATCATAATAAAAATGACAAGGGCTGGCCCACCATCTCTGGTCGGGAAAATGTCTGTGAAATCTTAGGGCAAGGAGTAGAGGCAAGGTAAATGCCCCAGAATTCGAGCCAATAGAACTCTGTGGATGGGCTAAGACTAACAAAAAACAACTGATAATCAATAAGACTGCATGGTTGCCCTTGAAGTTAACCCAGGAGAATATCTTTTAAGTGAAATTGGCTAAGTCCTTAGTCTTCCCATGTGGGTAATAATGACCAGGAAGTGCACATGGTGCTTGAGGTCTGGTGTCACTGCTATGGGTGACACTAGGGCAATAACAAGTCAATGTGTTCCACACAGTAGCAGATTGAAAGCCATTATCTTCTAATAAGATGGTTGGGCAGATAGTTATAAAGGCCTGAAGGGCCTATTAGTGTGTGTGTGTGTGTGTGTGTGTGTGTGTGTGTGTGTGTGTGTGATGTCTCTCCACACATCAAAGTGAAGGGGATTTAAGGAGAGTGGGTTGGGCCCCAATGCTAACACTACTGCCTACGGAAAGGCTATCAGTTCCATTCAGTTCAGTTCAGTCACTCAGTCATGTCTGACTTTTTGTGATCCCAAGGACTTCAGCGCACCAGGACTCCCTGGCCCTCCCTGGCCAGCAACTCCCAGAGGTTACTCCAATTCATGTCCATCGACTCGGTGATGCCATCCAACCATTTCATCCTCTGTCGTCTCCTTCTTCTCCTGCCTTAAATCGTTCTCAGAATCAGGGTCTTTTCAAAAGAGTTAGTTCTTTGCATCAGGTGCCCATAGTAATGAAACTTCAGCTTCAGCATTAGTCCTTCCAATGTACACTCAGGACTGATGGAGTGTTTGGATCTCGTTGCAGTCCAAGGGACTCTCAAGAGTCTTTGCTAACACTACAGTTCAAAAGCATCAATTCTTCTGCACTCAGCTTTCTTTATACTGCAACTCTCACATCCATACATGACTACTGGAAAAACCATAGCGTTGACTAGACAGACTTTGTTGGCAAAGTAATATCTCTGCTGTGTAATATGCTGTCCAGGTTGGTCTTAACCTTCCTCCCAAAGAGTGTCTTTTAATTTGATGGGTTCACACTTCTTATAATGACCAGGACATGGAAGAAACCTAGATGTCCATCAGCAGATGAATGGATAAGACAGCAGTGGTACATATACACAATGGGATATTACTCAGCCATTAAAAAGAATGCATTGGAATCCAGTCTAATGAGGCAGACAAAATTGGAGTCTATTTTACAGACTGAAGCAAGTCAGAAAGAAAAACACCAGTACAGCATACTAGCACATATATATGGAATTTAGAAAGATGGTAATGATGACCCTATATGTGAGACAGCAAAAGAGACACAGATGTAGAGAACAGTCCTTTGAACTCTGTGGGAGAAGGAGAGGGTGGCATGATTTGAGAGAATAGCACTGAAACATGTATATTATCATATGTGGAACAGATCACCAGTCCAGGTTTGATGCATGAGAGAGTATGCTCCAGGCTGCTGCACTGGGATAACCCTGAGGGATGGGCTGGGGAGGGAGGTGGGAGGGGGCTTCAGGATGGGGAACACATGTACACCCATGGTGGATTCATGTCAACGTATGGCAAAAAAAAAACACACAAAAAACAAAAACACCATGATATTGTAAATTAATTAGCCTCCAATTAAAATAAATAAATGGAAAAATAAGTGAATAACTAATTTCATTACTGCAGTCACAATCTGCAGTGAATTTGAAGCCCCCCCCCCCCAAAAAAAAACAAAAAACTAAAGTGAGCTACTGTTTCCACTGTTTCCACATCTATTTGCCATTAAGATATGGAATTGGATGCTATTGTCTTAGTTTTCTAAATGTTGAGCTTTAAGCCAGCTTTCTACTTTCCTCTATCATTTTCATCAAGAAGCTCTTTAGATCTTCTTCAATTTCTGCCATAAGGGTGGTGTCATCTGCATCTCTGAGGTTATTGATATTTCTCTCAGCCATCTTGATTCCAGCTTGTTCTTCATCCAGCCTAGGGTATTTCATGATGTATTCTGCATATAAGTTAAATAATCAGGGTGACAATATACAGTCTTGATGTACTCCCTTCCCTATTTGGAACCAGTCTGTTGTTACATGTCCAGTTCTAACTGTTGCTTCTCCTGACCTGCATACAGGTTTCTCAAGAGGCAGGTCAGGTGGTCTGGTATTCCCATCTCTTGAAAGGTTTTCCACAGTTCATTGTGATCCACACAGTCAAAGGTTTTGGCATAGTCAATACAACAGAAATGGGTGTTTTTCTGAAACCCTCTTGCTTATTCAGTGATCCAGAGGATGTTGGAAATTTTATTTCGGGTTCTTCTGCCTTTTCTAAAACCAGCCTGAACATCTGGAAGTTCACAGTTCATGTATTGCTGAAGTCTGACTTGAAGAATTTTGAGCATTACTTTACTAGCATGTGAGATGACTGCAATTGTGTGGTAGTTTGAGCATCGTTTGGCATCGCCTTTCTTTGGGATTGGAATGAAAACTGACCTTTGCCAGTCCTGTGGCCCCTGTTGAGTTTTCCAAATTTGCTTTCATATTGAGTGCAGCACTATCTCAGGATCGTCCTTTAGGATTTGAAATAACTCAACTGGAATTCCATCATGTCCACTAGATTTGTCCCTACAGTGGCTTCCTAAGTCCCATTTGATTTCACATTGCAGGACATCAGTCTCTAGGTGAGTGATCACACCGTCGTGATTATCTGGGTCACAATAATCTTTTTTTGTACAGTTCTTCAGTGTATTCTTGCAACCTCTTCTTCATACCTTCTGCAAGGCTATAAGCTGTAAACATGAAGAAAATATATTCTTATGGTAATTAAAACTGAGATCTCTACTGTTAAAGATAGTGTCAATGTGTAGTGCCACGGCTTAAACAGGACAAGATAAATAGCACGGCATTAGGAATACGATGGATCCATGCAAAGTGAAAGGCAGCAGAGTCATTCTGTTTGTTTCTCATTTTTATCCAGACTACAAGTCCCTAACCAGTCCACATCCAGTACTATTTCTCTGTACACAGTTCCTGCAATGTCAAGTGGTATAGATGCCCAGACCAACTAGAATACTTTGCTGATAAAATGGAAAGGGTAGCTTTAGGAAAGGCCTAAACAGATATTTTGGACAAACTCCAGGAGATAGGGAAGGAAAGAGAAATGTATAATGCTGCAGTCCCTAGGGATGCAAAGTGTGATGACAAGGACATGACTTTGAGACTGAGTCACAACAACCACCTGATGGTATAAGCCTTTGAAAAATTCAGCTGATGTGTTTTCCCACATGCTCAGATCTTTGCAAGAGGGCCTTTAGGTTCCCCCACTTAGGAAGGAAGATCAACTTACTTCCCCTTTTCTTGTGCTTTGTGTAGGCATTTGGTGCCAACAGATTCAGAATGGTAAGTGCCAGTGTCATTTGCAAGTAGCAACATCATCATGATAAACAATGCAATCTTCCTGGAGATTGGTGGTATTCTTCCTGGCCTCAGGCATCTCTGTAGTAAAGGATAGTACAACCCAATTGGTTAAGCTTGTAGTTTTTCACCTCAAGAAGTCCTTAGTCCGTAAGAAGGCCACAAAAAGGGGTCTTGCAAATATCTGCACATTGACAGATTCCTAGGCTGTCGCTAATGGTCCCCCTTGCAGAATGATTTCATCTGCCACTGCTCCCTTCTGCTGGGCCTTTCAGCTCTGATGCCATAATCATTGACATTTACAATTCCTCTTCAAGACAGATAAACACATTCTTTACTAGATTTATTCCGGTTTCCCTGAATCAATAGATATAAATTACTCTGATCAGAGAAAGCACTTTAACTCTCAGAAAACGCAACATTGGACTCTTTAACAAAATGTTCTTTGGAGATTTCAACCCAACACAGCTAGATTACAGGAGTATTTTGACAAGATTCTTATAGAGACACTGCTTAAAGTGCTTTCAGCCAAGGAGTCTGCAAAATGGATGGAAAACAATAGCTCCATACTCTCACCTGGCTAAACTCTCACACACTGAGTCTTCATCCTCATATAAAAAGTATTCTCTCCCAAACATCCTTGTTGGATCTCTTTGGCAGTCGTCAAGCTTATACACTCTAAGACAGTGTTCTTTCTATTTTCTCTTATGAATCATTTCATTATCTACTTCCATCTGCTCACCTAATCAAGAAATGACAGTCCAATATGATTCCCTCATTATTTCATTTGACCTGGCAAACACATAGAATGATTGGCCAAAAGCTTACCATTTTAATGTGAGACCACTCTGTCAAAACCCTAAAAAACTGTGAGGCATTATAAAGGGCAAACCTCTACAATGGCTGCTCTCCCTGAATATAATTATTAGAAGTGCTGGGTAGTACAACCACATTCCTGGGAAAGTAGAAGCTGGTGGAGTATGAGAAGGCCACAATCAGCACCATTAAAACTGTCTCTACATTTAGAGCAACTCACTGAAAACTAACAGAACATAACTAGCGTTATGGGCAAAAGACAGCATACAACCAATGCTGTAATAAAGATGTGCATAGAGTCAGGAAACAAGGGAGGATAAGCAATCAGGTTGGGGGCTGGGCCCCAAGAAAAGGACACACATGAGGAGATGGATATTATGGGCTTGGAGAATCAACACAGCGTGACAAGTTCAGAGTGTATAATGGGATCCTAGGCCTGGGATCTGACACCAGGAAGATGAGCCCACTAGCTGGTTTGAAAGCCAGTACAATGAACAGTAAGGCTCTAAAAAACTTGGACTCCACTACTGAAGGGTGTGTACATATGCATTTGTCTCTGAAACAATGCAGAAGAATCGGAGGGAACCTGCTCAGAATGCCGGCCAGCTTCCCAGGACCACCACAGTGTGTACCCCATACCCCAAACCACATTCAACACCTACTCTAGTTCTTCTTGCTCCATACCTGCTTCCATCTGGGGTGAATTTGCCATTCCTGAGACAGGAAAGAGAATGAACTCAGGAGAAACAGAATCAGTTCAGACTCAACCCTCAAGAGTGCTGTTCCTGAAAACTGGGAGAAATTCCCAACCTCAAGTCATGTTATTGGACACTGAGCAGAGCAATAGCCCCATAATACCTGTCAGTGGCATTAAGCCCTCTGTCTCCAGCACCATCTCCTGCCAGTGTGAACACTGCCAGGACACACTGATGTGTCACAAGACGCACACTATTGTCATGTCCAGCTCTCCAAGCAAAACCACTGGGCAAATGTAGACTACACAGGACTGTTCCCACATAAGACCACCCCTTTACCATGACAGTCATTGGTTAATTTCACCTTATTTCACAAACAAACTGAAAGATTAAAAAAAAAAAAATGAGAAGGCATGTGTATTTGTTTCCAATGAAGGAGAAAGATAAAAAGGAACATAAACAAGCAAAAATTGTATACAGAAATCACTTAACAGATTGAATTGAAGAATAACAATAAAAAGAATGCAAAATCAGATAGAGAAAAATGTAGATGGACACACTAAACCTTTTAACAAGAAATGAGAAGAAAAAAAGAACCACTCAGGCGAAGAATAAAATAATGAAACAGAAACCACAGTAGAAAGAAATAACAGAGATGAGGTGATGAAAAGTACCCAATCAGAATATTAAATGGATGAACAGATTTCAAAATAAAGGCCTGTTTAAAGACTCTCTGGGACAGCATCAAGAGTAGCAGCATCCAAATATTTGGGGTCTGAGAGAGGAAGACAGAGAAAGCAGTTGAAATTATATAGATAAATACATGGCTGAAGAGTTCCAAAACCTGAAGAAAGAAAGAAACTTAGAATTTCAGGAAGAGAAAGAGCAGAGAGTTCTAGAAAGATGAACACAGACCCATATGAAGACACATCAAAGTTAAATAGTAAGTTAACGAGAAAGAGAAACGTAGCAAGGGAAAAGAAAGTACACAAGAGAAATCTGCAAGTTTATAAGCTGACTCGCTATTTGTGAGGTGGCGTTGCACTGGGCCTCCTCAGAACTGGCAGTTGGTTGGAGTTCTTGACTGCTCACAGGAGGCTTTGGGGCCTGATCAGCCCCATGATCACCTTGTTTGTGTTGTCAACAGATCATTCATGAAGATCTGTGGTTCAATCCTCTACAGTACTACCTCAAGATAAGTGACAGAAACATGGGTTTTGTAGGGGTCAGGTGGTAGGACCTGAAGTGTGGAGGCCAGGACTCTCTCCTTTCCCAAATGGGGAAACGCAGGCTCATGCAGGTTGACTGCAGCGCCTGGACTTGGGTCATGCAGGTTGCAGCTGACAGGCTGTGACAGGAGCCTTGGGGGTTTAATATGACCAAGTTTCACTTAAAGAAGCTGTGGTTACAGCATGAGAGTCCTAGGTGCCTCTGATGGAGGCAGGGTGAATGAAGAACCACTGTCAGAATGATCCATCCCAATGGGTCTTACCAGCCACAAACATCCTGCTGCTCAATGAGTTTGAAATTGCCTGGGTTCTTCAATCCTGCCCCTCACCCTGGGAAGGCCTATCAGTTGGAAGGGATTTATCTCTGGTGTCCACTTCACTTTTATGCTGACTTTGGCATATTCTATGAATTTCCACATCCACTGTTAGGCCATTCTCTACCACCACACAATGTTGGAAGTGGCTTTGGGTTGGTTGCGTACATAACTGAAGATCTGTTGGAAGAAACGCACAGGTATCCCAAAATCCCAAATAGTGCCTGCTGATGTTATCTCCCACATTGCTGGACACAGCATCTTCAGCTACTAAAACACGTGTTCCCTGTTTGCATCTGGGTCCCTGGGCCTTGCATATGTGTGTGCATGCATTGCATGTGTTTGTGTCAACCACATTTGGGTATGCTTCTGTGTGTGTGTGTGTGTGTGTGTGTATGTGTGTGTGTGTGTGTGTCCAGTCTACTGCAGACACAGAGATGAAGGCCAAGGACATGAGATGGAGAGCAACTAGGAAAGGATGCACAAGGCATATACAGACTGGGGGAGAATAGTCAATGTATCTCTGTAGCTCACAGTCCAGGAGAAGAATGAGGAAATGATGGTCATTGATAATTCAGGAAGGTGGCTCCACAAATCTGGAATTACCTCAAGAGACATAAAAAAAACCTCAAAATCTCTGCTCTGTTGTTGTGTGTGTTTGTACCAGGAACTGGTGGTGTCGTTTAAGTAGTCACCCAGAGTAAGTCAAGTAGGGTAGGGCTTTTAAACCACTGTCCGTAGACCTCTTTAAGTCTGTGGGACATGAACTGCCCTGTGGAAATTGATGACATGGTAGGGTAGGACCCAGTATTTAGAAGAGAGCACGGTCCTTTGGTAAAGTGCAGAGCCTGGGAGGAGGAGGCCCAGAAAGTGGGCCTGCAACACAGGAGACACATTCCACACAAGTGAGACAGATACAAGGGAACATCCTGGGCTAGTGTTGTCTAGCATCAGCCAGGACCCTCGCAGAGTGTGTCACACATGGCACCATGTGAGAGAAATGACCTCCTAAAATATTTGCTGTAGTTAACCACTGGAGCTTGCTTATGACCAGGTGGATGGATTTTTTTTTTTTTTTCTTTCCTGCTTGATGACCCAAGGTGCCAGAAATCAGTTTTACTCAGTCAATGTTACTTGCCTAGCATCATGTATAAATTTGAAATATACATTATTTTCTTCCTTTGTTTGATTTAATTAATTTTATTTCATTGGAGGCTTCTTACTTTACAATTGTGTGGGGTTTATTGAAATACATTGACATGGGTCAGCCTTGAGTGTACATATGTCCAAAATCCCCTTAACCCACTCTCACCTCCATCATCAACCCATTCCTCTGGTCTTTTGCAAAGAAATAGCTTTGAGTGTCCTGCTTCATGCAATGAATTTGCACTTGTCATCTATTTGACATAGGGTAATATACAGGTTTCAAAGTAGTTCCCTAATATTGGCTCACCCTCACCTTCTCCCTATATTCCACAAAACTGTTTTTACATCCATGTCTCCTTCGCTGTCTTGCATACAGGGTCGTCAATCAGTTCAGTTCAGTCCAGTCGCTCAGTCGTGTCCAACTCTTTGCGACCCCATGAATCGCACAAGCAAGGGCTCCCTATCCATCACCAACATCCAGAGTCCAGCCAAACCCATGTCCATTGAGTCGATGATGCCATCCAATCATCTCATCCTCGGCCATCCCCTTCTCCTCCTGCCCTCAACCTTTCCCAACAGTGGGGTCTTTTCCAAAGAGTCAGGTCTTCTCACCAGGAGGCCAAAGTATTGGAGTTTCAGCTTCAGCATCAGTCCAGTGAACAGCCAGGACTGATCTCCTTTAGGATTGACTCCTAAAGGAGTCCCTCTTTAGGTTGGATATCCTTGCATTCAAGGGACTCACAAGAGTCTTCTTCAACACCATAGTTCAAAAGCATCAATTCTTCTGCACTCAGCTTTCTCTATAGTCCAACTTTCACATTCATACATGACTACTGGAAAAACCATGTCCTTGAGTAGACGGACCTTTGTTTACTAAGTAATGTCTCTGCATTTTAATATGTTGTCTAGGTTGGTCATAACTTTGCTTACAAGGAGCAAGTGTCTTTTAATTCATGGCTGAGGTCAAGATCTGCAGTGATTTTTGGAGCCCCCCAAAATAAAGTAAGCCGCTGTTTCCACTGTTTCACTACATATTTGCCATGATAGTTGCCATATTAGTTTGCATGCCCACAAAAAGTGGGCAAGAGTGTTTCCTTTTCTCCACACCCTCTCCAAAAAATTCCTTTACTGCTTTTAGACATTTTGATGATGGCATTCTGACTTCTGTGAGGTGATATGTCGTTGCAGTTTTAATTTCTATTTCTCTAAAAATGTAGAATGTGTTCCACTGGAAAAGGTAACGGCAAACCACTTCAATATTCTTGCCTTGAGAGCCCCATGGAATCACTTCGACATTCTTGCATCAAGAACCCCATGAACAGTATGAAAAGGGAAGAAGATAGGACACTGAAAGATGAATTCCCTAGGCCGGTAGGTGCCCTATATGTTGCTGGAGAGCAGTGGATAAATAACTCCAGAAAAATGAAGGGATGGAGCCAAAGAAGAAACAACACCCAATTGTGGATGGGGCTGGTGATAGAAGCAAGGTTTGATGTTGCAGAGAGCAATATTGCATAGGAACCTGGAATGTTAGTTCCATGAATCAAGGCAAATTGGACCTGGTGGAACAGGAGATAGCAAGAGTGAACGTCGACATTTTAGGAATCAGTGAACTAAAATGGAATTGAATGGATGAATTTAACTCAGATAACTACCATATCCACTACTGTGGGTAGGAATCCCTTAGAAGAAATGGAGTAGCCATCACAGTCAGCAAAAGAGTCCAAAGCGCATTACTTGGATGCAATCTCAAAAACGACAGAATGATCTCTGCTCATTTCCAAGGCAAACCATTCAAAATCACAGTAATCCAAGTCTATGGCCCAACCAGTAATGCTGAAAAAGCAGAAGTAGAACACTTCTATGAAGATGCACAAGACTTTTTTTGAAGTAACACCAAAAAGAAAGAAAGAAAGAAGAGAAAAAGAAAGGAATGAAGGAAGGAAGAAAGAAAGAAAGGAAGAAAGAAAAAAAGAAAAAGGTCCTTTTCATTAGAGGGGACTGGAATGCAAAAGTAGGAACTTACGTTGGAGTAACAGGCCAATTTGGCCTTGGAGTACAGAATGAAGCAGGGTACATGTTAACAGAGTTTTGCCAAGAGAACGCACTGGTCATAGCAAGCACCCTCTCCCAACAACAAAAGAGAAGACTCTACAAATGGACAACACCAGACGGCCAACACCAAAATCAGATTGATTATGTTCTTTGCAACCAAAGGTGGAGAAGCTCTATACAGTCAGTAAATACAAGACCAGGAGCTGGTTGTGGCTCAGATCATGAACTCCTTATTGCCAAATTCAGACTGAAATTGAAGAAATTGTCGAAAACCACTAGACCATTTATGTATGACCTAAATCAAATCCCTTATGACTATACAGTGTAAGTGAGAAATAGATTTAAGAGACTAGGTCTGATAGACAGAGTGCCTGATGAACAATGGACGGAGGCTCATGACATTGTACAGGAGACAGGGTGCAAGGCCACCCCCAAGAAAAAGATATGCAAAAATGCAAAATGGCTGTCTGAGGATGACTTATAAATAGCTGTGAAAAGAAAAGAGGCAGGAAGGAGAGATACACCCATTTGAATGCAGAAATCCAAAGAATAGCAAGGAAAGATAAGAAAGCCTTCCTGAGCGATCAATGCAAAGAAATAGAGGGAAACAATAGAATGAGAAAGGCTAGAGATATCTTCAAGAATATTAGAGATACCAAGGGGACATTTCACGGAAATACGGGCTCAATAAAGGATAGAAATTATATGGAACTAGCAGAAGCAGAAGATATTAAGAAGAAGTGGCAAAAATACACAGAGTAAATGTACAAAAGGGATCTTCATGACCCAGATAATCATGAGGATACGATCACTCGCACTCACCTAGAGCTGGCATCCTGGAATGTGAAGTCAAGTGGGCCTTAGGAAGCATCACTGTGAACCAAGCTAGTAGAAGTGATGGAGTCCAAATGAGCTCTTTCAAATCCTAAAAGATGACGCTGTGAAAGTGGTACACTCAATATGTCAGCAAATTGGGAAAACTTATCAGTGGCTACGGGACTGGAAAAGATCAGTTTTCACTCCAATCCCAAAGAAAGGTAATGCCAAAGAGTGTTCAAACTACCGCAAAATTGCACTCATCTCACACACTAGTAAATAATGCTCAGAATTCCCCAAGCTAGGTTTCAGCAATACGTGAACCATGAACTTCCAGACGTTCAACCTAGATTTAGAAAAGGCAGAGGAACCAGAGATCAAATTGCCAACGTCCACCGGATCATCAAAAATGCAAGAGAGTTTCAGAAAAAAGAGAAAAAAAAAAACACACCTATTTTTACTTTGTTGACAATGCCAAAGCCTTTGACGGTGTGGATCACAATAAACTGCGGAAAATTCTGAAAGAGGTGGGAATACCAGACAACCTGACCTGCCTCTGTAGAAACCTGTATGCAGGTCAGGAATCAACAGTTAGAACTGGACATAGAACAGCAGACTGGTTCCAAATAGGAAAAGCAGTACGTCAAAGTTGTATATTGTCACTCTGCTTATTTAACTTACACGCAGAGTACATCATGATAAACTCTGGGCTAGATGAACCACAAGCTGGAATCAAGATTTCCAGGAGTAGTATCAAAAACCTCAGATATGCAGATGACACCACACTTATGGCAGAAAGTGAAAGAGAAGAGTGAAAATGTTGGCTGAAAACTCAACATTCAGAAAATTAAGATGATGGCATCTGGTCGCATCACTTCATGGCATATATGGAGAAACAGTGGACACAGGGGCTGACTTTATTTTATTGGTCTCCAAAATCACTGCAGATGGTGATTGCAGCCCTGAAATTAAAAGTTGCTTACTCCTTGGAAGGAAAGTTATGACCAACCTAGATAGCATATCAAAAAGCAGAGTCTCTACTTTGCCAACAAAGATCGATCTAGTCAAGGCTATGGTTTTTCCAGTAGTCATGTATGGAATGTGAGAGTTGGGTATAAAGAAAGCTGAGCACCTAAGAACTGATGGTTTTGGAGAAGACTCTTGAGAATCCCTTAGACTGCAAGGAGATCCAACGAGTCCTTCTTAAAAGAGATCAGTCCTGGGTGTTCATTTAGGGACTGATGTTGACGCTGAAACTCCAATACTTTGACCACCTGATGCGGATAGCTGACTCATTTGAAAAGACCCTAATGTTGGAATAGATTGAGGGCAGGAGGATAAGGGGACCACAGAGGATGAGATGGCTGGACCACAGACTGAGAGACTGAACTGGAACTGGAACTGAATAATTTAGTGATGTTGAGTGACATTAACTGATGTTGAACATCTTTTCATGTGTTTGTTAGTCATCTGTATGTTTTCTATGGAAAACATGTCTATTTGAATTTTCCCCCCACTTTTTGTTTGGGTTGTTTGTTTTACTGGTATTGAATTGGATGAGTTGCTTGTCTATTTTGGAAATTAATCCTTTGCTAGTTGTTTCGGTTGTTCTTATCTTCTCACATTCTGAAGGTTGTCTTTCCACCTTACTTACAGTTTTCTTTATTGTTCAAAAACTTATGTTTAATCAGTTTAAACTTGTTTAGTTTCTTTTTTTCCCATTACTCTAGGAATTGGGTCATAGAGAATATATGTCATCTAGTGTTTGGCCTATGTGTTCCTCTAAGAGTTTTATAGGTTTTGGTCTTACCTTACGTCTTTAATCCATTTGGAGTTTACCTTTGTGTATGGTTTTAGGAGTATTCTAACTTCATTCTTTTACATATAGATCTCCAGTTTTCCCAGCACCATTTATTGAAGAGGCCGTCTTTGCCCCATTGCATATTCTTGCCTCCTCTGTCAAAAATAAGGTGCCCATGGATCCACAGGTTTGTTTCTGGGCTTTCTATCTTGTACCATTGGACTATATTTCTGTTTTTGTGCCAGTAGCATATTGTCTTGATGACTGTAGCTTTGTAGTATAATCTGAAGTCAGGAAGGTTGATTCCTCCAGCGATATTCTTCTTTCTCAAGACTGCTTTGGCTATTTGGGATCCTTTGCATTTCCATAAAAGCTGTCAAATGTGTTTTCTAGTTCTATGAAAAATGCATTGGTAATTTGGAACAGATCATATTGAATCTGTAAATCATATTTGATTGTATTGTCATTTTAGCAATATTGATTGTTTTCCTTCCCAAGAACACGAAATATCTCACCATCTAGTCATGTCGCCTTTGATTTCTTTCTTTAAGGTTAGTTACTCAGTTGTTTCTGACCCTTTGTTACCCTATAGACCGTAGCCCTCCAGGCTCCTCTGTCCATGGAATTCTCCAGGCAAGGATAGCATAGTGGGTTGCCATTTCCTTCTCCAGGGGATCTTCCCAACCCAGGGGTCAAGCCCGGGTCTCTCGCATTGCAGGTACATTCTTTAGAGACTGAGACACCAGGGAAGCCTTTTATTTCATTTCTTTCTTATGAGTTTCTGCATACAGTGATTTTGACTCCTTAGGTAAGTTTATTCCTAGATATTTAATTCTTTTTACTGCAATGGTGCCTGGGATGTATGTCTTAATTTCTCTCTCTGATTTTTCATTGTTAGTATATAGAAATGCAAGTGATTTCCATGCATTAAAATTGCATGCTGCATCTTTTCCATATCGACTGATTACCTCTAGTAATCCCCTCTGACACGATCTTTAGGGTTTTCTATGTACACTTATTATGTCATCTGCAAATAGTGAGAACTATATTTCTCATTTTCTCATCAGGATTATGTTCATTTGTTTTTCATCTCTGATTGTTCCAGCTAGGGCTTTCAGAATGATGTTGAATAGTAGTGGTGAGAGTAGACACCCGTGCCTTGTTCCTGATCTTGGGGGGAATGCTTTCAATTTTTCACCACTAAGAATAATGTTTGCGGTAAGCTTCTCATATGTGGCCTATACTATGTTGAAGTAGGTTCATTCTATGCCCATCTTTTGAAGAGTTTCAATCATAAATGAGTGCTGAGTTTTGTTAAAAGCTTTTTCTGCATCTATTGAGGTGATCTTGCGGGTTTCATCTTTCAGTTTGTTAATATAGTGTATCACATTGATTGATTTATGTGTAGTGAAGAATCCTTGCATTTCTGGAATAAACCTGATGTGATCATGGTGTATGTGTTTCTTGATGTGTTGTTGACTTTTGTTTGCTAAAATTTTGTTGAGGATTGTTGCATCTGTGTTCATCAGTGATATTGGCCCGCACTGTTCTTCTTTTGTGTTGCCTTTCTCTGGTTGGTATCAGGGTGATGTTCACCTTGTAGAATGAGTTTGGAAGTGTTCCTTCCCCTGAAATATTTTGAAAGAGTCTTATAAGGATATATATTAACTCTTCTCTAAATGCTTGATAGAATTCTCCTGTGAACCCATTTTGTCCTGGACTTTCGTTTTTCTTGGGGATTCTTGATCACAGCTTCAATTTCAGTGCTTGTAACCGGGTTGATCATAATTTCTATTTCTTCCTGGTTCAATCTTGGATGTTTGAACTTTTCTAAAAGACTGTCCATTTCCTCCAGGTTATCCAATTTATGGCCATAGAGTTGTCCGTAATAGTCTCTTATAATACTTTACGTTTCTGCATTCTCTGTTTTAACCTCCCCTTTTTCATTTCCAGTTTTCTCGACTTTATTTTCTCATTTCTCTTGATGAGTCTGGATAAAGGTGTGTCAACCATGTTTATCTTTAGAAAGAACAAGCTTTCAGTTTTATTAATCCTTACTATTGTTTCTTTCACTTATGTTTCATTTGTTTCTGCTGAACTTTATGATATCTTTACTTCTACCCATTTTTCGTTGTTTTTTTTTTTTTCTTCTTCTTCTTCTTTTTCCAGCAGTTGTAGGTGTAAAGTTAGATTGTCTATCCAATGGTTTTCCTGTTTCTTGAAGTAGAATTTTATTGCTATAAACTTCGCTCTTAGATCTGCTTTTCTGTATCCCATAGATTTTGACTTGTCGTGTGTTCATTGTTATTTGTTTCTATAAGTTTTTTTTTTTAATTTCTCTTTTGATTTCTTCAGTAACCTGTTGGTTATTTAGAAACAAGTTTAATCTCCATATGTTAGTGCTTCTTAACGTTTTGTTTTTGTTTTTGCTTTTGTTTTTGCATATGATATCTAGTCTCATAAGCATAGTTGTAGAAGAAGATACTTGATATTATTTCAATTTTCTTAAATTTACTGAGTCTTGATTTGTGACCCAAGATGTGATCTATCCTGGAGAATGTTCCATGTGCACTTGCAAAGAAGAAATATTCTTCTGCATTTGGATGGGAGGCCCTGAAGATACAAATGAAACCCATGCCATCTTCTCTCTCCTTTAAGACTTGTGTGTTCTTATTAATTTTCTGTTTTGGTGATCTGCCTATTGTTGTGAGTGGGGTATTGACGTTTCCTATTATTGCATTCCTGTCAATTTCTCCTTTATATCTGTTAGTGTTTGTGTTATGTTTTGAGGTGCTCCTATGTGGGGGGCATAGATATTTACAATTGCTTTGTCTTCCTCCTTGATTGGTTCCTTGATCATTATATAATGTCCTTCCTTATCTCTTGTAATCTTTATATTCAGGCCTATTTTTACTGATATGCGGTTTGCTCCTCCAGAATACTTTGGTTCTAATTTACAAGGAATATTTTTTTTTCCTCCATTCACTTTCAGTCTCCATGTGTTTTGAAGCCTGAAGTGGGTTTCTTGCCGAGAAAAAGTATATGGGTCTTATTTTTGTATCCATTCAGCCAGGCTGTGTCTTTTGAGCATGTACTCTATTTATTTTTAAAGTAGTTATTGATATATATGTTCCTATTGCTATTTTCTTAATCGTTTGGGGTTGATTTTGTAGATCTTTATTTCTTCTCTTGTATTTCTGGACTATATAAGTCCCTTTAACGTTTGTTGTAAAGCTTCTTTGGTGGCACTGAGTTCTCTTAAATTTTGCTTGTCTGAAAAGCTTTTTGCTTCTTCATCAATTTTGAATGAGATCCTTGCTGGGGACTAAAATCTTGGTTGTAGATTTTTCTCTTTCAATACTTTAGGTATAACCTGCCATTCCCTTCTGTCCTGCAGAGTTTCTGCTGAAAGTTCAGTGGTTATGTGTTTGGGGTTTCCCTTGTATGTTACTTGTTGCTTCTTCCTTGATGCTTTTAATTTTCCTTCTCTGTGTTTAATATGTGTTACTTTGATTACTATGTGTCTTGCCATGTTTCTCCTTGGGCTTATCCTGTATGGAACTCTTTGTGCCTCTTGGTCGTGATTGACTATTTCCTTTTCCGTGTTAGGGAAATTTCCAACAATAATCCCTTGAAATATATTCTCATACACTTTCTTTCAATCTTGTTCTCTGGGACCTGTATAATTCAAATGCTGGTGAGTTTGCCATTGTCCCTGAGGCCACTGAGATTATCCCCAGTTCTTTTCATTCTTTTTACTTTATTCTGCTCTTCAGAGGTTACTTCCACAATTTTACATTCCAGCTCATTGATGCCTTCGTCTGTTTCAGATATGCTGTTGTTGATTCCTTCTAGAGTATTCTTAATTTCAATAATTGTGTTGTTTGTCACTGTATGTTTATGCTTTAATTCTTATTGGTCTTTGTTAATTGATCTTTGCATGTTCTCTATTTTGTTTACAAAGTTTCTTATCATCTTTACTATTATTTTTCTTTATTTTTTTCTTTTTTCAGTTTGTTTGCCTATTTCCACTTTATTTATTTGGGCTCCTGTGATTATACTTTGTTCCTCCATTTGTAGAGTACTTCTCTGCATTTTCTTTCTTTCCTTTTTTTAAGTAAACTTTCTGTGTCTGAGTTCTCCTTTGCCTAGGCTTCAAGTTTGAATTCTTTCTTTCGTTTGGTTTCTGCCCTCCGAAGGTTGTTTTAGTGGATTCTGTGAGCTTCCTATAGGGTGAGATTTGTGTTGGATTTTTGTTTGTTTGTTTTATTTTCCTCTTAAGGGCTAGCTTAAATGAGTTAGTAATCCTGTCTGCTGATGATTTGGTTTACATTTTTGGTTTTGGGTTTGATTTTTTTGTTTTTTTGTTTTTTTCTTGTTGTTGTTTACATGAGGTGTCCTGCACAGGGTGCTACCATTGGTTGCTCTCGGGTGATGCTGGGTCTTGTATTCAAGTGGTTTAGTTTATGTAAGTTCTCTCTATTTGATACTAAGTAGGGTGAATTATCTGACCATATAGGGTTTTGGAATCAGGGCTCACAATCCAATGGCTCAGAGCTTGAACTCTGGTCAGAAATAAAGATTCCACCAGTGGTTTCTTACGACATTATGTCAGATCAAACAAGTGTCCAAAGATGAGAAACCAAAGATGAATCCCAGAAAAAGGCATTTATAAGATAAGACACATAATAATTAAATAAAATGGAATATACACATTTACTTATGCACCTATAAGCAAAGTCAGAACAGTTCAAAGAAATAAAGTACAGTAGATTGAATTGGTAAAACTGTAAAACAAAAGTTATGTTAAAATGTTAAGAAGAAAACTAATTAAAACCAAACTGGAAAACAAACTAAAGCAAAGTGTTGAGTGGGTATAAAGCAATGAAATAAAATTTTACATATGTTTAGAGGAATGAAAAAAAAAAAGAAAAGCTAAGAAAAAAAAATATAAAGGCGAAGGTATATAGCATTAGATGAAGAAATTTTATATACATTGAAGGTTAAATGCGTGGGGCAAAGAGCTATAGAAAAGAAAACACATGAATCAATGTGAGAAAATGTGATAGGATTTTAAAAATTAAAATTTTGATAAGAAAAAATGAAAACAGTACAAGAAGAAGAAGAAAGAAAAGAGGAAAACTCCACAGAACTGCAAAAGCCCAAGGTAGAGGCAGAGGTTTATAGTAACAATAAAAAATGTGACTAAATATATACATGTACATATTGACCCATAAGCAAAATCAAAACATTCCAACAAAAATAAAAGGAAAGAAAAATATATATACACTGGTACAAAATTAACCAAATACAGCACGGACTGGAAAACAAAGCTAAAGCAAGGGGCCAATTCAGGAACAAAGCAATTAAAATGAACCTAACAAATACATTGAGAGGAAAGGGAAGTAAAGAATGAAATAATAGTTTTACAAAGTTAAATAGAGGCTGATAAGGAAGATTTATACACATTAAAGATTAACTGCAAGGGGGAAAGAACAGTAGGAAAAGCAAGTAAAGGAGTAAATGTAGAAAATAATCCTAGGGTTAAAAATTAAAATTTAAAGAGAGAGAGAGAAAGGCAAACTCTACAAAACTACAAAGGCCAACGTAGAGGAAGAGGTATATAACAACAACAACAACAAAACAGAGTGACTGGGGGAAAAGAAACCCTCAAAAGCTTAATTAGATTCCATATTGCAAAAAAAAAAGAAAAAAAAAAGTAACAACTACAACACAGGGGATGCGGTGGGGCAGGGAGAGAAGAAAGAAAGAAATTCTGAAAGATCTGCAGAGTAAGTCAAAATATAAGAAAGAGAAACGTTTCTCTTGAGTGAATGCTGTCAGAGTCCTTTCCCTCACTGGGAGTCACAGTTCACCTCCCCTCCCTAGGATGCCCTCCAACACTCTGCTGATCTCTGGATCTGCTGTGGAGGCAGCTCAGATTCCAATGTGGACCTACTCCTGTGTGTTCTTGGCTCAAATGCCCACAGCTATCAGAACCAGTTTGGTTTCTTTTGTGGGAGCTATCAATTACCTTTTATATATTCCATAGACACAGAGTCTGACTAGTTGATCATGTGGATTTAATCTGCAGCTTGTACAGCTGGTGGGAGGTTTTTGTCTATTCTTCCACAGCCTCTTCCCATGGGTTTCAATTGTGATTTTATTTCCAACTCAGCATGCGGGTTGGCCATTAGGGTTTGTTTTTGGGGCTGACCTGGAGGACTTGTGTTTGTCCCATTAGGGCTAGGTGTGGAGGTGGTGCAGCTGCTTGAGTCCCAGGGATCCTGGCAGCACCAGCTACTCAGGGGGGAGTTATCAGTTATGGCAGAAGGAAATAAAGTGCTCTAGAAAGGTATGGCAACCATTATTGATAAATATGCTCCAGTATTCTTGCCTGGAGACCACTCTCCCATCTGACAGAAAAAGCCTGACAGGGCACAGTCTACTGGGCCTAAAAGAGTGGGAAACTGCCCAAATGATCCTGAGTGCATAGACGCAAGATATGTGTTGCCCGTGGCAGCTTTGACCTAGTGAGTATTGAGAATGAAGGTGGCATAGCTGATTGGCTTGAGGACACTCTGGTGGTTCCAAGTGTTGCAGGGACACGGACTGCCTCCACCACAGGATTTATGGCCCTTTCTTTGAGCCTCTTGTAGCTGCCGATCAGACAGCCTCTTTGACCAGTCATTTTCTGGGATTCTGCCCACTCAGGCAAGTAGAGGGCTCCCTTGCCTGGGTTCCTTCTCTGTCGCTCCGTGTGGTTAGGCACATAGAGGGACCTTCTGCCTGGGATACTATTCAGTAGATCTGTGCATCAGACACATAAAGGGACACCCTGGGTGGGGTCCTATCTGTAGTTTAGTGTGTCAGGCTCTTGATGTGCCAGGCTCTCTATTGTTCAGTTGCCAATGCTGCTGTGTGGGGAGAGAGAATCTATAGTGATGCCTTCACCCCCTACACGTGACTCAGCAGTATTCGCCTTGCTTCCATGGTTGCCAGGCTTTCCTACACAAGCATTTCCCACCACAGGCTCCTCCCTTACATCCCCTCTCTTTGTCTCTCCACAGTCAATATAGGCCCTCATCCTGTGATTCCTTCACAGTCCCCAAACTCCAGGTCCCAGGCATGGGTCCAGGGGACCCATTTTGTTGTCCAGGGTGTGTATGGCTGTGGCAAGGACTGTCTGATTCTCATTCTATTTAGGCTGCCACAGTACAGCTGTTTCAGTGGCAGTCTTAAATGTTTCCTCTCTGATTCAGACAATTACCCTGATGTGGGGATTGGACCCTTGCTTCAGTTCCCCCATCCACCTTGAGCAGCTCATGTCCTACTAACACTCCTGGTTTTCCTCCTAGTTCCTTCATCCTGATAACTCTACATGATTCTATATCTTCTTGTCCTCTGGTCAGCTCCTCCTGTCCATTCTCAGCTGGTGTTCTTCATGCATATCTGTGTCTGAAGGTTTTCCTGACGTATCCATGGAGAGAGATACATTCCATGTTCACCTATTACTCCAATATCTTGTTCTGTGAAACTTAAAAAGCTTTTGCTCACAAGAGAAACTATAAGGAAGGTGAAAAGGCACCCTTGTGAATAAAAGAAAACAATAACAAATGAAGCAACAGACAAATAATTAATCTCCAAAATGAGCAAGCAGTTCATGCAGCTCAACACCAGAAAACTAAATGACCAATTTATTTTTTTTCAAATGGCCAAACTAAACAGACATTTCCCCAAAGAAGAAGTATAGATGGCTGACAAACACATGAGGAAATGCTCAACATCACTCATGAACAGAGAAATACAAACCAAAGCCACAATGTGGTGATATTTAACACTGGTCAGAATGGCTGACATCAAAAAAAATCTATAATAATAAAAGCTGGGGAAGGTGTGCAGAAAAAGGGATCCTCTTATACTCTTGGTGGGACTGCAAGCTACTTTGGCCACTATGGAGAACAGTGTGGAGATTCCTTAAAACACTTGTAATAGGACTGCCATATTACCCAGCAACCCCACATCTGGGCATACACACTAGGGAAAACAGATTTGAAAGAGAGATGTGTACTCCAATGTTCAGTGGAAAAATGTTTACACTATTTAGGAAGTGGAAGCACTCTAGATGTCCATCAGTTTGCAAATGGATAAGGAGGTTGTAGTAAATATACATAATGAATTGTTACTCAGCTATAAAAAAAAATAACATATTTGAGTCCGTTCTCATGAGGTGGATGAAATTGGAGCCTGTTATACAGATTGAAGTAAACCAGAAGCAGAAGTGCCCATATAGTATATTAGCATGTATATATGGAATTTGGAATGAGGTAAGGATGAGTCCTTATGCAAGAGAACAAAAGAGACACAGATGTTAAATAGTCTTTTGGACTATGAGGGAGAAGCTGAAGGTGGGACAATATGAGGGAACTGCAATTTAGCATGTTTATTACCATATGTCGAATAGATGACCAGGGCAAATTCATTACATGAAGCAGGGCATTCAAAGCTGGTTTACTGGGAAAGTGCAGAGGAATGGGGTGAGGGAGGAGGTGCGATTGGGTTCAGGGGAGCTGGGACACACGTACACACCCAGGGCGGATTCATATCAACGTATGGCAAAACAACAACAACAACACCCAAAAAACAGAAACACAACAAAATTGTAAAGTAAAGTAACCTGGAATTAAAACGCATTAATTAAATCAAACAAAGAAAATAATATGTATTTCTATTTCCAGTTTTTTTGTTGTTGCTTTTTTTTTTTTTTAAAGAAATCTCCACACTGTTCTCCATAGCAGCTGTACTAGTTTGCACTCCCACCAACAGTGTAAGAGGGTTCCCTTTTCTCCACACTCTCTCCAGCATTTATCGCTTGTAGACTTTTGGATAGTAGCCATCCTGACTGGCGTGTAATGGTACCTCATTGTGGTTTTGATTTGCATTTTCTGATAATGAGTGATGTTGAACACCTTTTCTTGTGTTTGTTAGCCATCTGTATGTCTTCTTTGGGGAAATGTCTGTTTAATTCTTTGGCCCATTTTTTGGTTGGGTCACTTATTTTTCTGGAATTGAGCTGCAGGAGTTGCTTGCATATTTTTGAGATTAATCCTTTGTTGCTTTGTTTGCTATTATTTTCTCCCAATCTGAGGGCTGTCTTTTCACCTTGCTAATAGGTTCCTTTGTTGTGCAAAAGCTTTTAAGTTTCATTAGGTCCCATTTGTTTAGTTTTGCTTTTATTTCCAATATTCTGGCTGGTGGGTCACAGAGGATCCTGCTGTGACTTATGTCGGAGCGTGTTTTGCCTATGTTCTCCTCTAGGAGTTTTATATTTTCTGGTCTTACACTTAGATCTTTAATCCATTTTGAGTTTATTTTTTCTGTATAGTGTTAGAAAAATTATATTTCATTCTTTAACAAGTGGTTGACCAGTTTTCCCAGCACCACTTGTTAAAGAGGTTGTCTTTTTTCCTTTGTATATTCTTTCCTCCTTTGTCAAACATAAGGTGTCCATAGGTTCATGGATTTATCTTTCTATTTAGCTTTCTATTCTGTTCCATTGATCTATATTTCTGTCTTTGTGCCAGTACCGTACTGTCTTGTTGACTGTGGTTTTGTAGTATAGTATGAAGTCAGGCAGGTTGATTCCTCCAGTTCCATTCTTCTTTCTCAAGATTGCTTTGGCTGTTCGAGGTTTTTGGTATTCCCATACAAACTGCCATATGACCCAGCAATCTCACTTCTAGGCATATACACCGAGGAAACCAGATCTGAAAGAGACACGTGCACCCCAATGTTCATCGCTGCACAGTTTATAATAGCCAGGACATGGAAGCAACCTAGATGCCCATCAGCAGACGGATGGATAAGGAAGCTGTGTATACCATGGAATAATAATATACACCATGGACTATTACTCAGCCATTAAAAAGAATTCATTTGAATCAGTTCTAATCAGATGGATGAAACTGGAGCCCATTATACAGAGTGAAGTAAGCCAGAGAGATAAAGACCAATACAGTATATTAACACATATATATGGAGTTTAGAAAGATGGTAACAATAACCCTATATGCAAAACAGAAAAAGAGGCATAGATGTACACTGCTTGTGGACCATTTTGTGGGTCATGAGCTGGCCTGTGGAAATGGAGGACATGATATGGCAGGACCCAGAATTTAGAAAAGGCCAAGGTTCTTTGAAAAATGCAGAGTCTGGGAGGAAGAAGCCCAGAAAGTAGGCCTGCTGCACTGGAGACTCGTTTCACACATGTGAGAAAAATACAGGGGAATATCCTGGACTAGTATTGCCTAGCATCAGCCCATCAGCTAGGACCCTTCCTCAGAGAATTTGGCACACGCTGGGACCATGTGAGAGAAATGCCCTCCTAAAGTATTTGTTGTAGTTAACCTCTGGAGGTTGCTTATGCACAGATGGACTGATTTTTTTTTCTTTCCTCCTTGATGACTCAAGGTGCCAGAAATCAGTTTTACTCGGCCTACATTACTTGCCTAGCATTCATGTATAAAATATGAAATATATATATATATTTCATTAATTTTTATTAGTTGGAGGCTAATTACTTTACAATATTGTAGTGTTTTATGTCATACATTGACATGAATCAGCCATGGGTTTACATGTATTCCCCATCTCGATCTCCCCTCCCACCTCCCTCTCCACCCGATCCCTCTGGGTCTTGCCAGTGCACCAGGCCCGAGCACTTGTCTCATGCATCCAACCTGGGCTGGTGATCTGTTTCACCCTAGATAACATACATGTTTTGATGCTGTTCTCTCAAAACATCCCACCCTCGCCATCTCCCACAGAGCCCAAAAATTCTGTTCTGTACATCTGTGTCTCTTTTTCTGTTTTGCATATAAGGTTATTGTTACCATCTTTCTAAAGAATGAAACTAGAACACTTTCTAACACTATACAGAAAAAATAAACTCAAAATGGATTAAAGATCTAAGTGTAAGACCAGAAAATATAAAACTCCTAGAGGAGAACATCGGCAAAACACGCTCCGACATAAGTCACAGCAGGATCCTCTGTGACCCACCAGCCAGAATATTGGAAATAAAAGCAAAACTAAACAAATGGGACCTAATGAAACTTAAAAGCTTTTGCACAACAAAGGAACCTATTAGCAAGGTGAAAAGACAGCCCTCAGATTGGGAGAAAATAATAGCAAACAAAGCAACAAAGGATTAATCTCAAAAATATGCAAGCAACTCCTGCAGCTCAATTCCAGAAAAATAAGTGACCCAACCAAAAAATGGGCCAAAGAATTAAACAGACATTTCCCCAAAGAAGACATACAGATGGCTAACAAACACAAGAAAAGTTGTTCAACATCACTCATTATCAGAAAATGCAAATCAAAACCACAATGAGGTACCATTACACGCCAGTCAGGATGGCTGCTATCCAAAAGTCTACAAGCAATAAATGCTGGAGAGGGTGTGGAGAAAAGGGAACCCTCTTACACTGTTGGTGGGAGTGCAAACTAGTACAGCTGCTATGGAGAACAGTGTGGAGATTTCTTTAAAAAAAAAAAAAAGCAACAACAAAAAAACTGGAAATAGAAATACATATTATTTTCTTTGTTTGATTTAATTAATGCGTTTTAATTCCAGGTTACTTTACTTTACAATTTTGTTGTGTTTCTGTTTTTTGGGTGTTGTTGTTGTTGTTTTGCCATACGTTGATATGAATCCGCCCTGGGTGTGTACGTGTGTCCCAGCTCCCCTGAACCCAATCGCACCTCCTCCCTCACCCCATTCCTCTGCACTTTCCCAGTAAACCAGCTTTGAATGCCCTGCTTCATGTAATGAATTTGCCCTGGTCATCTATTCGACATATGGTAATAAACATGCTAAATTGCAGTTCCCTCATATTGTCCCACCTTCAGCTTCTCCCTCATAGTCCAAAAGACTATTTAACATCTGTGTCTCTTTTGTTCTCTTGCATAAGGACTCATCCTTACCTCATTCCAAATTCCATATATACATGCTAATATACTATATGGGCACTTCTGCTTCTGGTTTACTTCAATCTGTATAACAGGCTCCAATTTCATCCACCTCATGAGAACGGACTCAAATATGTTATTTTTTTTTTTTTTTATAGCTGAGTAACAATTCATTATGTATATTTACTACAACCTCCTTATCCATTTGCAAACTGATGGACATCTAGAGTGCTTCCACTTCCTAAATAGTGTAAACATTTTTCCACTGAACATTGGAGTACACATCTCTCTTTCAAATCTGTTTTCCCTAGTGTGTATGCCCAGATGTGGGGTTGCTGGGTAATATGGCAGTCCTATTACAAGTGTTTTAAGGAATCTCCACACTGTTCTCCATAGTGGCCAAAGTAGCTTGCAGTCCCACCAAGAGTATAAGAGGATCCCTTTTTCTGCACACCTTCCCCAGCTTTTATTAATTATAGATTTTTTTTGATGTCAGCCATTCTGACCAGTGTTAAATATCACCACATTGTGGCTTTGGTTTGTATTTCTCTGTTCATGAGTGATGTTGAGCATTTCCTCATGTGTTTGTCAGCCATCTATACTTCTTCTTTGGGGAAATGTCTGTTTAGTTTGGCCATTTGAAAAAAAATAAATTGGTCATTTAGTTTTCTGGTGTTGAGCTGCATGAACTGCTTGCTCATTTTGGAGGTTAATTATTTGTCCGTTGCTTCATTTGTTATTGTTTTCTTTTATTCACAAGGGTGCCTTTTCACCTTCCTTATAGTTTCTCTTGTGAGCAAAAGCTTTTTAAGTTTCACAGAACAAGATATTGGAGTAATAGGTGAACATGGAATGTATCTCTCTCCATGGATACGTCAGGAAAACCTTCAGACACAGATATGCATGAAGAACACCAGCTGAGAATGGACAGGAGGAGCTGACCAGAGGACAAGAAGATATAGAATCATGTAGAGTTATCAGGATGAAGGAACTAGGGGGAAAACCAGGAGTGTTAGTAGGACATGAGCTGCTCAAGGTGGATGGGGGAACTGAAAGCAAGGGTCCAATCCCCACATCAGGGTAATTGTCTGAATCAGAGAGGAAACATTTAAGACTGCCACTGAAACAGCTGTACTGTGGCAGCCTAAATAGAATGAGAATCAGACAGTCCTTGCCGCAGCCATACACACCCTGGACAACAAAATGGGTCCCCTGGACCCATGCCTGGGACCTGGAGTTTGGGGACTGTGAAGGAATCACAGGATGAGGGCCTATATTGACTGTGGAGAGACAAAGAGAGGGGATGTAAGGGAGGAGCCTGTGGTGGGAAATGCTTGTGTAGGAAAGCCTGGCAACCATGGAAGCAAGGCGAATACTGCTGAGTCACGTGTAGGGGGTGAAGGCATCACTATAGATTCTCTCTCCCCACACAGCAGCATTGGCAACTGAACAATAGAGAGCCTGGCACATCAAGAGCCTGACACACTAAACTACAGATAGGACCCCACCCAGGGTGTCCCTTTATGTGTCTGATGCACAGATCTACTGAATAGTATCCCAGGCAGAAGGTCCCTCTATGTGCCTAACCACACGGAGCGACAGAGAAGGAACCCAGGCAAGGGAGCCCTCTACTTGCCTGAGTGGGCAGAATCCCAGAAAATGACTGGTCAAAGAGGCTGTCTGATCGGCAGCTACAAGAGGCTCAAAGAAAGGGCCATAAATCCTGTGGTGGAGGCAGTCCGTGTCCCTGCAACACTTGGAACCACCAGAGTGTCCTCAAGCCAATCAGCTATGCCACCTTCATTCTCAATACTCACTAGGTCAAAGCTGCCACGGGCAACACATATCTTGCGTCTATGCACTCAGGATCATTTGGGCAGTTTCCCACTCTTTTAGGCCCAGTAGACTGTGCCCTGTCAGGCTTTTTCTGTCAGATGGGAGAGTGGTCTCCAGGCAAGAATACTGGAGCATATTTATCAATAATGGTTGCCATACCTTTCTAGAGCACTTTATTTCCTTCTGCCATAACTGATAACTCCCCTCTGAGTAGCTGGTGCTGCCAGGATCCCTGGGACTCAAGCAGCTGCACCACCTCCACACCTAGCCCTAATGGGACAAACACAAGTCCTCCAGGTCAGCCCCAAAAACAAACCCTAATGGCCAACCCGCATGCTGAGTTGGAAATAAAATCACAATTGAAACCCATGGGAAGAGGCTGTGGAAGAATAGACAAAAACCTCCCACCAGCTGTACAAGCTGCAGATTAAATCCACATGATCAACTAGTCAGACTCTGTGTCTATGGAATATATAAAAGGTAATTGATAGCTCCCACAAAAGAAACCAAACTGGTTCTGATAGCTGTGGGCATTTGAGCCAAGAACACACAGGAGTAGGTCCACATTGGAATCTGAGCTGCCTCCACAGCAGATCCAGAGATCAGCAGAGTGTTGGAGGGCATCCTAGGGAGGGGAGGTGAACTGTGACTCCCAGTGAGGGAAAGGACTCTGACAGCATTCACTCAAGAGAAACGTTTCTCTTTCTTATATTTTGACTTACTCTGCAGATCTTTCAGAATTTCTTTCTTTCTTCTCTCCCTGCCCCACCGCATCCCCTGTGTTGTAGTTGTTACTTTTTTTTTTCTTTTTTTTTTGCAATATGGAATCTAATTAAGCTTTTGAGGGTTTCTTTTCCCCCAGTCACTCTGTTTTGTTGTTGTTGTTGTTACATGCCTCTTCCTCTACGTTGGCCTTTGTAGGTTTGTAGAGTTTGCCTTTCTCTCTCTCTCTTTAAATTTTAATTTTTAACCCTAGGATTATTTTCTACATTTACTCCTTTACTTGCTTTTCCTACTGTTCTTTCCCCCTTGCAGTTAATCTTTAATGTGTATAAATCTTCCTTATCAGCCTCTATTTAACTTTGTAAAACTATTATTTCATTCTTTACTTCCCTTTCCTCTCAATGTATTTGTTAGGCTCATTTTAATTGCTTTGTTCCTGAATTGGCCCCTTGCTTTAGCTTTGTTTTCCAGTCTGTGCTGTATGTGGTTAATTTTGTACCGGTGTATATATTTTTTTCTTTCCTTTTATTTTTGTTGGAATGTTTTGATTTTGCTTATGGGTCAATATGTACATGTATATATTTAGTCACATTTCTTATTGTTACTATAAACCTCTGCCTCTACCTTGGGCTTTTGCAGTTCTGTGGAGTTTTCCTCTTTTCTTTCTTCTTCTTCTTGTACTGTTTTCATTTTTTCTTATCAAAATTTAATTTTTAAAATCCTATCACATTTTCTCACATTGATTCATGTGTTTTCTTTTCTATAGCTCTTTGCCCCATGCATTTAACCTTCAATGTATATAAAATTTCTTCATCTAATGCTATATACCTTCGCCTTTATATTTTTTTCTTTCTTTGCTTTTCTTTTTTTTTTTCATTCCTCTAAACATATGTAAAATTTTATTTCATTGCTTTATACCCACTCAACACTTTGCTTTAGTTTGTTTTCCAGTTTGGTTTTAATTAGTTTTCTTCTTAACATTTTAACATAACTTTTGTTTTACAGTTTTACCAATTCAATCTACTGTACTTTATTTCTTTGAACTGTTCTGACTTTGCTTATAGGTGCATAAGTAAATGTGTATATTCCATTTTATCTAATTATTATGTGTCTTATCTTATAAATGCCTTTTTCTGGGATTCATCTTTGGTTTCTCATCTTTGGACACTTGTTTGATCTGACATAATGTCATAACAAACCACTGGTGGAATCTTTATTTCTGACCAGAGTTCAAGCTCTGAGCCATTGGATTGTGAGCCCTGATTCCAAAACCCTATATGGTCAGATAATTCACCCTACTTAGTATCAAATAGAGAGAACTTACATAAACTAAACCACTTGAATACAAGACCCAGCATCACTTGAGAGCAACCAATGGTAGCACCCTGTGCAGGACACCTTACGTAAGCAACAACAAGAAAAAAACAAAAAAACAAAAAAATCAAACCCAAAACCAAAAATGCAAACCAAATCATCAGCAGACAGGATTACTAACTCATTTAAGCTAGCCCTTAAGAGGAAAATAAAACAAACAAACAAAACTCCAACACAAATCTCACCCTATAGGAAGCTCACAGAATCCACTAAAACAACCTTTGGAGGGCAGAAACCAAACGAAAGAAAGAATTCAAACTTGAAGCCTAGGCAAAGGAGAATTCAGACACAGAAAGTTTACTTTAAAAAAGGAAAGAAAGAAAATGCAGAGAAGTACTCTACAAATGGAGGAACAAAGTATAATCACAGGAGCCCAAATAAATAAAGTGGAAATAGGCAAACAAACTGAAAAAAGAAAAAAATAAAGAAAAATAATAGTAAAGATGATAAGAAACTTTGTAAACAAAATAGAGAACATGCAAAGATCAATTAACAAAGACCAATAAGAATTAAAGCATAAACATACAGTGACAAACAACACAATTATTGAAATTAAGAATACTCTAGAAGGAATCAACAACAGCATATCTGAAACAGACGAAGGCATCAATGAGCTGGAATGTAAAATTGTGGAAGTAACCTCTGAAGAGCAGAATAAAGTAAAAAGAATGAAAAGAACTGGGGATAATCTCAGTGGCCTCAGGGACAATGGCAAACTCACCAGCATTTGAATTATACAGGTCCCAGAGAACAAGATTGAAAGAAAGTGTATGAGAATATATTTCAAGGGATTATTGTTGGAAATTTCCCTAACACGGAAAAGGAAATAGTCAATCACGACCAAGAGGCACAAAGAGTTCCATACAGGATAAGCCCAAGGAGAAACATGGCAAGACACATAGTAATCAAAGTAGCACATATTAAACACAGAGAAGGAAAATTAAAAGCATCAAGGAAGAAGCAACAAGTAACATACAAGGGAAACCCCAAACACATAACCACTGAACTTTCAGCAGAAACTCTGCAGGACAGAAGGGAATGGCAGGTTATATCTAAAGTATTGAAAGAGAAAAATCTACAACCAAGATTTTAGTCCCCAGCAAGGATCTCATTCAAAATTGATGAAGAAGCAAAAAGCTTTTCAGACAAGCAAAATTTAAGAGAACTCAGTGCCACCAAAGCAGCTTTACAACAAACGTTAAAGGGACTTATATAGTCCAGAAATACAAGAGAAGAAATAAAGATCTACAAAATCAACCCCAAACGATTAAGAAAATAGCAATAGGAACATATATATCAATAACTACTTTAAAAATAAATAGAGTACATGCTCAAAAGACACAGCCTGGCTGAATGGATACAAAAATAAGACCCATATACTTTTTCTCGGCAAGAAACCCACTTCAGGCTTCAAAACACATGGAGACTGAAAGTGAATGGAGGAAAAAAAAATATTCCTTGTAAATTAGAACCAAAGTATTCTGGAGGAGCAAACCGCATATCAGTAAAAATAGGCCTGAATATAAAGATTACAAGAGATAAGGAAGGACATTATATAATGATCAAGGAACCAATCAAGGAGGAAGACAAAGCAATTGTAAATATCTATGCCCCCCACATAGGAGCACCTCAAAACATAACACAAACACTAACAGATATAAAGGAGAAATTGACAGGAATGCAATAATAGGAAACGTTAATACCCCACTCACAACAATAGGCAGATCACCAAAACAGAAAATTAATAAGAACACACAAGTCTTAAAGGAGAGAGAAGATGGCATGGGTTTCATTTGTATCTTCAGGGCCTCCCATCCAAATGCAGAAGAATATTTCTTCTTTGCAAGTGCACATGGAACATTCTCCAGGATAGATCACATCTTGGGTCACAAATCAAGACTCAGTAAATTTAAGAAAATTGAAATCATATCAAGTATCTTCTTCTACAACTATGCTTATGAGACTAGATATCATATGCAAAAACAAAAGCAAAAACAAAAACAAAACGTTAAGAAGCACTAACACATGGAGATTAAACTTGTTTCTAAATAACCAACAGGTTACTGAAGAAATCAAAAGAGAAATTAAAAAAAAAAACTTATAGAAACAAATAACAATGAACACACGACAAGTCAAAATCTATGGGATACAGAAAAGCAGATCTAAGAGCGAAGTTTATAGCAATAAAATTCTACTTCAAGAAACAGGAAAACCATTGGATAGACAATCTAACTTTACACCTACAACTGCTGGAAAAAGAAGAAGAAGAAGAAAAAAAAAAAAACAACGAAAAATGGGTAGAAGTAAAGATATCATAAAGTTCAGCAGAAACAAATGAAACATAAGTGAAAGAAACAATAGTAAGGATTAATAAAACTGAAAGCTTGTTCTTTCTAAAGATAAACATGGTTGACACACCTTTATCCAGACTCATCAAGAGAAATGAGAAAATAAAGTCGAGAAAACTGGAAATGAAAAAGGGGAGGTTAAAACAGAGAATGCAGAAACGTAAAGTATTATAAGAGACTATTACGGACAACTTTATGGCCATAAATTGGATAACCTGGAGGAAATGGACAGTCTTTTAGAAAAGTTCAAACATCCAAGATTGAACCAGGAAGAAATAGAAATTATGATCAACCCAGTTACAAGCACTGAAATTGAAGCTGTGATCAAGAATCCCCAAGAAAAACGAAAGTCCAGGACAAAATGGGTTCACAGGAGAATTCTATCAAGCATTTAGAGAAGAGTTAATATATATCCTTATAAGACTCTTTCAAAATATTTCAGGGGAAGGAACACTTCCAAACTCATTCTACAAGGTGAACATCACCCTGATACCAACCAGAGAAAGGCAACACAAAAGAAGAACAGTGCGGGCCAATATCACTGATGAACACAGATGCAACAATCCTCAACAAAATTTTAGCAAACAAAAGTCAACAACACATCAAGAAACACATACACCATGATCACATCAGGTTTATTCCAGAAATGCAAGGATTCTTCACTACACATAAATCAATCAATGTGATACACTATATTAACAAACTGAAAGATGAAACCCGCAAGATCACCTCAATAGATGCAGAAAAAGCTTTTAACAAAACTCAGCACCCATTTATGATTGAAACTCTTCAAAAGATGGGCATAGAATGAACCTACTTCAACATAGTATAGGCCACATATGAGAAGCTTACCGCAAACATTATTCTTAGTGGTGAAAAATTGAAAGCATTCCCCCTAAGGTCAGGAACAAGGCACGGGTGTCTACTCTCACCACTACTATTCAACATCGTTCTGAAAGCCCTAGCTGGAACAATCAGAGATGAAAAACAAATGAACATAATCCTGATGAGAAAATGAGAAATATAGTTCTCACTATTTGCAGATGACATAATAAGTGTACATAGAAAACCCTAAAGATCGTATCAGAGGGGATTACTAGAGGTAATCAGTCGATATGGAAAAGATGCAGCATGCAATTTTAATGCATGGAAATCACTTGCATTTCTATATACTAACAATGAAAAATCAGAG